>NW_024412376.1:7483727-7527536 GCF_014898765.1 Herpailurus yagouaroundi
AAGAAGAGAAAAGAAAAGAAAAGAAAAGAAAAGAAAAGAAAAGAAAAGAAAAGAAAAGAAAAGAAAAGAAAAGAAAAGAAAAAAAAGAAAAGAAAAGAAAAGAAAAAGAATCTCCTTGGTCTCTGACAACTTTCCTTAAAATTACTCCTTTTTCCCCCCACATAGACTGAGTTAATTTTATTACAAACTAAGTTTAACTAATATAAAATTTTATTTCCTGTGGATGAATGTTCTTTCTTTTTGGTTTGTTTCATTTCTTTGATTTGTGTGCTTGGATGCAGAATGTCTGCAAGTGCTGGAGTCAAATCAATTGGGTTCAAAAGGTGATTTTATCACTTGCTAGCAAAGTATAATAATTTGGATGCACTCATACTAAAAATTTACTGGTTATCTGAAGGTCAAATTTAACTGGGTATCTTTTCTTTGATCTAGCAACCCTACTTGTGCCATAACTGCTTCCTTTGTAAAGTGGAGGTACTAATACCAAATTAGCAAAGGGCTTAAGAATGTCAAGGATATCACAAACATCATTTAAAATAATATATCAGAAATACAGTTTATTATTTTCTTTCCTCTTCTCTTTTACCTGTGTTGTATCTGGAACACAAGAAGGTGTTACATACAGAGGTCATCGTTACGAGACCACCAATTGGGAGTAAATGGTTCATTTTGGAACATGGGGAAGTTTTGTATACTTTTTATGCAATGATGTCTTTATTCTCAGATTAGAGAATGTGGAAGGTCATGTATTTCTATCTGCCTGATTTCACCTAGGCACCCTATCTCAGGATATGCTAATATTCATTCCTGGGCCAGGCATATACCTAGGTCTTAGTTACACACAAACTGGTTTCTGATTCAAACTGGTGTCTCCCCATCTGATCTTTCTCACCTCCTATGGACAGAGATGAAGAAGGAAAAAGTGTGAGGAATAAAGAGAAGGAGAAAATATACTGGTTTACTATTGGCCTGCTTGAGGAAAAAGAATGTAAGATTCTTCATTTGAGGGCTCTTTTATTTCTTGTCTCCTGTGTCTAGGTCCTCATTGTTTTTATCTTGCTCACTTTTTATCCCCTGACTGGAGGAACCCAAGTCCTGAAGGGCCTCTTTAACACAGCTCATTCTAACATATTTTCTGTTCGAGGGACACACAGAAAGGAAATTTTCTTACAGAGCATTCGTCATGTATTTCTTTATTTATCACTCCAGACCCAGTGGGATTGGATCAGACTTTTGCCTCTCCCCCGGGTGGGCTTGCTCATCAACCACGAAGCAATGGGCACAAAAAAGACATCTTTCCATTTTTATTTTCCTGTCCAAAGTCACCATCTCTGGAGATGCTTTGCAAGTAGCAAGCTAAAGGCTTGTGGAGAATATCAACGGGCCTAGTTTGATTTTGAAGAGGCAGGGGCATTCTCCTCTGTGGTTTTCTTCATTTTTCCTTTCTCATTTTGTTTCACGGTTTCAGTTTCACCTAAACGTGGCTGGGGTGGCATTTTACTGCTGTGAGGTAAGACGGTTTGCTTAGAACCACTGATGGAAATAGTTTTTGGCTGCAAATGATGAAGTGATGTAGTCAAAGGTTGTTTTGTAGTCTGGTTAATTGGGTCAACCATAGGAGAATAATTTATTTCTGTAACTGTCTCTGATGCCAGTGGCACCATGTTGATTATTTCATATGGACTCTGAGATGAAGTACCATCCATTTTGTAACAAGAAGTGCCATAAGGGATGGCACAAAACACAAGATCCGAGGGCAGTAGCTTAAAATTATTGGGTGGCCGGGTAATCACAAACCTGTAAGAAAAGCCAAAGATGACTCTTGAGCCTCTCTGCAGCCAGGATGGCATGGCTACGGGTGATGGCCAAAACAAGGAAGTCTTTCTGCTGGGCCAGAGGAGGAAATGTTTTTGTTCTGCTTTGCCTCATTGGTTTCTGAGTAATAGTAAATACCCCTGGCACAGTATAACTGAAGCCTCAGACTAGGAATTAGGAGACTAACATTCACTTCTGCCTCTGAAACCAAGTGTCTCTGACCTTGGTTAGGCATGGCATCTCCCTTCTTTGGGCCTTGCTTTTTTCACCTCTTTAATGGGAGAAGGATAGGATGGAGGTGTGGACTGATTGATCTCTAATTGACTTTTGGACTCCAAGTTTCCCTGTTTTTAATACCCACTACACTAATGAACTCAGTTGGCACAATAGTGAGCACTTGGCCAAGCTTTATCAAAAGCAGATTACATACATTCCAGCTATTTCCATTCTGGCTTAGGCCTACCCTAATACTTACACCACCAACTTTCACACAGAATGTAGTGTGGCCAATGGAAAAAAAAATAAACCAGTTTTATTGGAAATTTTGACTAGTAAGCAAATAGTGAATGTCAGTGAGTCTTAAAGAACACCCACAGCCTGGTCCTGTTTACAGGGCAGCAGGATGCCTTAGCACAGTAGCAGCTACATAGCAAATCCTCAATAAATGTGAATTAAATGAATTGCTACACGAGCATTCATGTCAGAACACTGAGGCAGAATAACTTTTCATGTCTTTCATCCTGTATTTCTTCATCACTGCCCCAAATCGTCACCTCGTATTTCCTCAACGCCCATCTCAGTGCACCTCTGACCTCCTTTCACTGAACAATCTTCCCCTTTTTACCTTTCTTACTGAGTTCCCTGTGATATCTATAATAGTTTAAATAAGATCTACTATAGCCACATATTCCCTTTGAAACAGAAATATTATTTCCTTCCAGAATGTCCTCTCAAAGAGGGGCTGCACATTTTCCCTATTACCATGTTCCATGGGTTTTCCAGAAGTATTGGAGCAAGGGCATGGAGTTCAGGCAGAGAAAGAGAGAAACCAGCATCATTCATGCTTCCCAGTGCTGCTTCCAGAACATCACTTCTCCCCAACATCTTTGTGATTCATACTCTATAGCCATATCACCATCCCTCTTGATTCATCAGTATCATCTATAGACCTCCATGTTTATTTAGGTCTCTTGCACCTGGTATACTTTTTCTTTCAAGCTCTAGGACCACTATCATTTCATGTGCCTGCAATGTTTATGTGGCTTACAACTCCAAGAGCTAGGCACCTTTCTCCTACCCAAGAATCTTATCTCCAAACCACTTTCCTGAGCACATACTGGAAGTCATCATTTCTTGACATGTCCCACCTCTCAAATATCATGCTTCCAGAAATCACTCTCTGGCTGTCACTTCCCATCATTCTGTCCCCTTTCATTCTTGCACTCTAAGTACATCCACTGTTTAACGTCATCAGGACTTTCAATCCTTTGTCCTTTCATTTTCGAGTTGAGTATGGCTTCTACAAACCTACAACAAAGTTCTTCTATTACTCTCAGTAGCTAACCTACACTTTTACCTCTTTCCCAACTCCCTGTAATACTTCCTCCATCTTTTCTCTCAGCAACGGCCATGGCTATGCTTCACTGAGAGATCCTGGTGTTACATACAAATTCGTTTAAGCACATGGTATGGCAATGTTTGCCTTGGCACCCATTCTTTTCTTTCCTTTCTCTGATGAGCAGAAAGTTTTCTTTCCATTCAAGACTACTCCACTTCGAGGAAGTTGGTTTCTTTCTCCCTATAAACGAGAGCAAGGTTCTTTCTATCTTCTTCCACTCTATCGTTTTTAATTTCTCCTTGGAGAAATTAAAATGGACTGAATCCTGTCCATTCCCACTGTGAGAATCTTAGTTTGGACCTACATTATTGAATTGTCGGTAGACTGTACCCTCTCTTTTCCCCTTCTGCCTTCCACATACATTTCCTTTATGTTCTCCTATGCTGCTATCAAGTGGATCTTAGTTTCAACTGAAATATGAACATAACACTCCCACAATTTACACATACCAAGCCAAATGGGCTAGAAATGAGGCAGTCCATAAACATTTACCCAAGGAGCCCAGCAGAAAACAAGTAAATCTTTCCAATGGCTTTTAGCTTTAAAAAGTTGCATAGAGATGGATGAGGGGTAAGTTACAAAAGAACCCTGATTTAAAATCTGGGTCTACATTTTAGCTGTCACTAGGGACACAGACACCATTCTCCTTACATAGTCAGTAGTAATTGTATCCCAATCATCAGTTCATTCGTGTTATTCACACCCATGCTTCCTTATTCCTACATCACTCTCTACTCCCCCTGGACCCTTCTTTGTAAGCATGGACCCTCAGCTCTGGACTTTTCTTTCACATAAAATAAAGTAGCTTTGGCTCCTATGCTTGGATAGATGGGTACCACTTTCCAAGGTAGCATACTCCCCTTTTTTCTTCCGGGTTGTTCTCCTCTTCATCTATCATGCGGTATAAGCCAAGGCACAGGATTCCAAAATTATCTAATGAGCCACAGAACACTTGCCCAAATGTCTTTCTTGGCTGGGGAGAAAAGAGAAAAACATGTGTCTGTTGGCACTTTAATTAAGCAATAACAAGCACTTACTGGAAAGTTATGATCTTTCCTTGCAGTAAAAGTTTGGAAGACCCAAAAGCCATTTCCTAAAATCTTTTATGGTGGCATTGTCAAGTAGGAAATTAGGTTTATGAATAGCTTTGAGCCTCAAATCCCAGTGATTGTTTTTATCACGTGGTCTTCCAGAGCCCCTCGTGGGTGTGGTGGAGCATGTTGTTATGCTAGTTTTTATTACTACCGCTGTTTTGGTAACCAGTAAGAAGTAACAATGAGTAACAGGTTGGGAAATTCAGTTTTCAAGCTATATAATGGGTTGGGATGTAAAGTGAACTCAAGAGAGTGTTTTTCTTATCCTACTCTCCAAATAGCACACGGTCCCGAGCCTTCCTCCTGACACTGTTCTCAGGCTACACCCAACAAGGGCATCATGAGACAACATGGTCAAAGTAACAGCAAGGGGATTCAGTGAAGTCACTTGAGAAAAGTCCGTTTCATTATGTGATGCTATGGGGTAAAGAACAAAATGAGGACAAGATATAAGTGGAGAAAGGAAGTGTTGACCAGTCCACTGTCAGCTCTGATAGTAACAGGCAGTTGCTGGCGGCAGTTATCCTGGGCTGATAGTCACTCGTAAGTCATTCTCAGGTGCGGAACCCAAGACCACAGAAATGCCAAGGACCAGACTGTGCTAAGGGAACTTGGCAATGTTGTTTGCACCTGGAATTCAGATGTACAGAGCATGGGCTTTCCCTTTTTGGCAGTATCTATTAAGACATATCAAGTATAGACACCTAGAAGAAATTGCTTCTTGTGAAGGGGTTTCTCTTTCTACTGATGTCCTCTGAACAAACGAAAAATATTTCCTTATAAATTCCTGCCCCTGCTAACTGGGGGGGAGCTCAATGTAATCTCAGTTAAAGCTAAACCAAAAGGCACTGATAAGTTGATTACTCATTGCCAGGCTAGACCCCAATCTGATCAACAAATACCCAGATGCCTCACTGGAATCTTCCTTAATTAGCTTTTCCCCTTGCCATAATCTACTGCTCACTAGCTCAGTGGGCTAGGAAAAGTCAAGCACTTTCCGCTACTTAGCCCAATCAGAGTCTTAGACTCAAACACAGAATCCTTCTGCCTGATTTCAGCTGGCATGATCAGATTTCTTTATCAGCTCAGATATAGGAAGAGTGGGCAGACCCTGGGTCAGACTCCCTTGGAGGCAACCCTGCTTTTCCAGTGGGACAAAATGTGATCTCAGGTAAGTCCTTGTTTCTCTGGGTCTCAGCTTCTTGATCTGTTCAATGCAATTAATAACAATACCTACCATGTAAATCCTTGGACAGATTAAATAAACAAAAATAACAAGAAAAACAAAGCAGACAGGCACAGAGAAAATGTTCAGTAAATATTAACTATTAGAGTTATTATTAATACCCTTGCTAAGGTACAAAGTTATTAGACCTCTCAGATGCTTCCCGCAGACTTGGATTTTTTATCTGGAAGATGGGCATGAAAACGACTGCCTTATATACCTTCTGGAATTGTTGTAAAAAATAAAGATAGCACATGAAAATGCACTGTAAATTATAAAATATGAGTGTAAGGTTGTATTATTGTTTGTTATTATTTTTATGCTATAGGCTATCTAGGAACCCAAATAGCCTGAGCCATTTTCAGAAACCCAGAATGGTAAGGAAGGGGGAACCTTTATTAAGGTAGAAGTAGACTCACTTCAATGTCAGACAGAATGGTTTGGTTTAAGGACAGAAGCCCCAGCTTACACCGCGCTCTTCCAGACACAACCGAAGTGCAGCTGTGGGTCAGCCCACAGAAACTCTTATCCAAAAAGTGTTCCAGCTGGGAACTTATCCCTCCTGTCACCAGCATCTGAAGTAATTCCAGGACGTGATAATTGTAGAAGGCCTGGAAAGCAACGACAAAGCCACGTGCAAAGTCAGAAGAACCAGCATAGAAACTGTGGACGTGTATAGCCTTGGAAATTTAGGGGGGGTATCACTGTTTGAAATGGATCAAATGACACAAAACAGGGTCTCTCATTATCATTATTTTTATTTTTAATTTTATTTTTGAGAGAGAGAAAGACAGAGCATGAGCGGGGGAGGGGCAGAGAGAGAGGGAGACACAGAATCCGAAACAGGCTCCAGGCTCTGAGCTGTCGGCACAGAGCCCGACGCGGGGCTCAAAGTCACGAACCGCGAGATCATGACCTGAGCCGAAGTTGGACGCTTAACGACTGAGTCACCCAGGTGCCCCTCATTACCATTATTAAAATCAACTAAAAACTGGAAGTTCAGGTAGGGCACTGGGTTAGGCAAGGTGCAGAGTGACCCAGTTCTTGCTCCCTCAGGGCTTACACTGTAGCAGAAGAACAAAATGGGAAATGATACTGACACCAAGGATGTCTTCCAAAAATAGCAGAGGAGTATGTCAGGCCACAGATACCCTAATAATCATCAACAGACATTTAAAACTATGTATTTAATGAGACTTCTATAGATTCCTCCCTAGGGACTACTGACATGATTACTGTCATCCATAATTGAATCTTCTGGATGTGAATCTACTTATATTCCTTTTGATTGTGACCCACTTGAGGACAGGTATTGCCTTGGGCCTTACTGATATTTAGATCTCCCACAGTTCTTGTGTGGAGCTAGAACACAAAATTGTAAGGGTTGAATAAATGGATGGAATTTTTGGAATCTCTGGCATCAAAATAAAACCAAAGGAAGACATGTGGGACAACTGCTTATTTTGAAACCACCTGGAGTCCGAATAACTCTAGCCATTTTATTATTTTTAATTTGTTTTTAAGTTTACCTATTTTGGGGGAGAGAGAGAGACAGAGACAGAGAGAGGGAGAGCACACGTGGGGTAGGGACAGAGAAAGAGGCAGAGAGACTTCCAAGCAGGTTCCATGCTGACACAGCACAGAGCCCGATGCAGGGCTCGAACTCACGAACCATGAGATCACGACCTGAGCCGAAACCAAGAGTTTCGCAAACGCTTAACTGACTGAGCCACCCAGGGAGCCCCTGGCCCTAGCTATTTTCTTAAACTTCCTTTCCAAAGGATTCCTACCATATTCAGTGTAAACTGGCCATTGGCATACATGTAATTAGCACTGGAATACGTTACCCATCAGATTTTCTCAAATCTGAATACATAGAGTTTTAAATGTTATACTTTTTGTTTTATCTAAATTAGGCTTTTACTCCAGTAGACATGACAATTCATAGGTTTAAATAGTACCTATAGAAAAACTAGTAATTTTTTTAATTAAAAACAATGGGGCACCTGGTGGTTCACTTGGTTAAAGCATCCGACTCGTGATTTTGGCTCAGGTCATGATCTTACTTGCTTGGGATTCTCTTTCTTCTCTGCCCCTCCTGACCCCCACCCCCAAATAAGCAGATAAAAACTTAAAAAAAAATAGTAATGAACTCAATTGTTACTGTCTTAGAAATGTTGCCATTCACTTTCTCTACTCTCAGATTCAAGGACTCATCTTCTGCAGACTGAATTATGATAGCAACCTGTTTACCTGTCTTCCCGTCTTGTTTTTCTTCTCACTTGGAATCCTTGTTCGAGCTGTTTCCAGAGAGATTCTCTCGAACACAAATCAAGTCATGCCATCCACCTCCTAAAACCTTCAGTGTCATAACCCTTGCTGTAAAACCAAGCTCATCTCCTCTGTGAATGGTGCCCTCCAGTGCTCAATAGTCTATCTGTTGCTGAAGCTACATATTTACTCCTTCATGCCTTTGCTTTAGAACATCTGATCACTCATCAACTTGCGGATCTCTTCATCAGAATGAAGTTTTCCTTTCTTTGTGATCCCACAGCCACTGGCTTTTGCTTCATTTCATCTTTCTGTATTTTAAGGTTGGTAGTTTTTCTGAAACATACTTGACTTTGAATCTTGGACTGGTTTGTTCTAGCTGAATACTTTTGGAAAATTCACGTGCTCCTTCTCAGAAACCAGTTCCATAACCTTTACAGCTGACATGATAATACCACCTTTGAATATTGTTTGTGGGATGAAATAGATCTACTGCACACATTATTAAGTTCTGTTCTCTTCAACATTGGTTCTCATGTATCTGGATCACCTGGAAGGATATTCATGAGTGTGGGTTTCTGGAATCCAAGATTTACTGGATCAGAATTTATGGACAGGAGTGAGAATCAGAAATTTAAAGGCCACCTCTAGTGGTTCTGCCACTGGTTGGTGCTCAGATCACTCTGGGCAACATTTCCTTAAATGATGTGCTCTTTCTGAGGACAGACTTTGTCTCCTTAACATTCATGTTGTCAGGGGTGCATTGAACAAAGCAGGTGTTCAAAGCTGTACGAATATTGACTGCAATTGGCTGTTGATTTTTAACAAATAAACAAATATGTCTAGCAAAATGTAGAGGCCATTGGGACAAGAGGGCCTAGGAAATAATACAAGCTATATGATTTAAGAGAGAATAAAAGGAAAATAAGTTCTAAAGTAGTTTTCAGACTAAAAGATGACTTCAAATGTCCTGAGGGGATCCCCTGACTGACGGTCTTCTCCTTACATTTCTTCTTTGTTCCATGTTGCTACCACCTAGAAGGGAGCTTCCAGAATTGGCTCACTGAAATCCAGGGGTGAACAGGGGACGTAAATCCAGGTTGAGCCACAGTCCGTTTAAGAACAACTGGCCATAGTGTACAGTGATCAAACATAATGCTGTTAGAATAATTCTCCACTGATGAAAGCAAAGGTCTAAATTCTAGGGTTGTTCTGGTGTCAAGGGCTCTCGGGAAACATGTGCTTTGCATATTTAACAGAGAGAGGCTTAGCTGTTGAATATGTCATTTCTTCAGTTTTGACTTCAAAAGGATTGCAATTCTATGTTGGGGAAAATAATGGGATTTACATGTCACCCTTATTCTGAGAGCTCATCTAGTATTCTTATTATCCTGGGTTCTCTCCTATTGGCCTCTTCCCTGCCCCCCTCACCTCCCTCCCTCCCTTCCTCCTTTCTTTTTTTTCTTTCCCAAGAAAATATGAAAGTTGAAATGTGCTTCACATATTTTAAACTTGGGTAGTGTTTCTGATATAATCAGATTTAGTAGAATTTGGACTTGCAGCGTTAGAAAATGTTGAGGCCCAAAGTGTTTTCACTTTTAGCTACAATGAAGCTTGAGGTCTGTCTCATAACCTACAACATTTCCTAATAGCACAGATAGTAACACCCTAGCTCCTTGCTGCTTTTTATTCTGAAAATCCATCTCCAAAGGCTGTAAGACCAACCATTCTTATCAAATATTTCTAATTGAAAATGAGGCTACATGGTAGGAAAACTGCAAGTAACCAGCAGAGGGACCTTAAGGGAGTCACATACTTTCTGTGAGCCGCAATTTTCTCACAAGTAAGGAAATTGCTGCCTACGTTCATGTCCAGTTCTGAAGTCCAATTGTTATAAAGCCATACAGGAGTCCTGCTTATGGATCTGAGTGTCTCTCCATATATTTTTTTAAAGTTTATTTATTTATTTTGAGGGGGGTGGGGAGAGAGAGAAAGAGCATGAGCGTGCATGTGCAGGGGGGAGGGGCAGAGAGAGAGAGAGAGAGAGAGAGGGAGAGAGACAATCCCAAGCAGGCTTCCGCACTGTCAGCGCAGAGCCTGATGTGGGGCTTGAACTCATGAACCGTGAGGTCATGACCTGAGCAGAAACCAAGAGTCGGACACCCAACTGACTGAGCTACCCAGGTGCCCCTCCACATTCATATTTTTTTTACAGTGTTGAGCTGAGAGAGGATTAAATGTGAATGTGAATTATGTTTCACTGGACTGTTTTCCTATCTGGGGCAGTTTACAGTAGTATACCAGAGGCAACTTGAAGCCGTAGTGTCAGCTGTGCCCGATTTGGAGGGAAGCACTATTATTTTACGTTGGAAAAAAAAAAAAAAATCACCGGTGTATCAGGGGATAGAATGAAAAAGGACACGAAATCCAAAACAAAACTGCAGTATAAGCAGTGACGACTTCACAGCACGTTATTCAGGTTTTGTTCCATCTTTGGGACCCACACCTTCATTCCTTTGTGTTTATTAAGGGAGGGCAGAGGAAAAGGTGGAGAAGTCCAGACTGGTGATCTAATCTCGTTTCAGACACGGGTGCGGCGTGTTCCTGAGGGGAATCTGTTCTGCATGCATCTGTTTTCCCCTTTGCCCTTCTGGGTAGTATGGGCATCAGGGGAACAAGCTCTGACTTGTGACCTCTGACCATAGAGCAGCAGGAAACAGATCTCTTGGTGCTCTGAGCTGGGCGGCGGGCCCAAAGAACCGCTTGGAAGGTGTTTCTTGGGAAGGGGCGTTATGAGGCAAAAGGCACATGCTACATGGGGTGGGATGGTGGACCCCTGTCCCTCACACAGGACTCAGGACCGGAAACTGGATATCTTGTCTCAGAGCAGCGGATGGGATTCTGCACCTTCCATTTCACGCCTCTCTCTATGGGTCCCATATTCTAACTTCTAGGAGTGACCTTCCAGATCTTCTTAACCGCAGAAATCCTCCTTTGAATCAAATTGGAGGCAGAGCCTCACACACAGTGCAGATGAAAGCTGAGTTGTTCTGACTGGGGGGAGGGGTACAGGTGTGTGGGGGTGCCCTGATGGGGTGAGTGTGCCCAGGGGGACCCCCTCGCTGCTTGTCTGCTCAGCAGCTCCTGAGCACGCCGGAAGGCAGATCCCTTTTGGCAAAACTTGGAAGTCAGTGCACTGGAAGGCTACTCATAATCACAAAGATTTCTGGAAGGACAGGACTCTGACAGCAAGGTCTGACTCTGGAATCACAGAAAGTAGGGTTTGAGAACCAGCTTGTCATCTGTAAGTGCTGTGACTCTGGCACTTTATGTATCCCTCTAAGCCTCAGACTCTTTATCTGTAAAATGAGGCTCATAATTATATTCTCCTAATTGGGTTGAAAGAAGAATTCAACATGGTATTGCAGGTAATGCGCTTAGCAAAGACCTTGACCCAAAGTAAGTGCTTCAGAGATGTTATTATTATTCCTATCACAGTTATTGCTCTGATTCCTAATATTACCCTCACAACAGAACTTATTCGAAGAAGTTGCCACGAGGTCTGTGCTGAGAAAGAGCCGCAGGTGTGATCTGCAGGCAAAGAAACTGACCATTAGTGGCACCTGCCGTGGGGATGGGTTAGAGGGAGTGATAACCACGGACGGAGCTTGCAACTGCCATCCTAACTTTAAGGAGAGACCAAGATCCTGGCCTTTCTCCCCCGCCTCTGAGTAAGAAGATGCTCTGATAAGAATGGAGAATAAAGCAGAGTGGTGACGAACATATTCCGAGGCCACTGCTCTCATTTCCACAAGACCAAGGGTCAGGTCAGGAGGCCAGCCAACATCAAATGGTACTCAGAAGAGGGGAGATGATAGACTTGGAGGCTCAGGTCTGACCTGTGGCCTCTTTCTTTCTATGTGGCTAGACAATGGGAAGTCACCCCCACCCTTAGAAAGCCAGGTGGACCCTGCAGCACCAGACGTCAGGGCAAAGGAGACAAGGGTGGGCAGTTACCTGATTATTTTCAAAGGTCTAGTTCAGCTTCTCGTGGCCAGAGATTTGGGGCTGGAGCTCTAAATAGTATTAAAGTGTGTTCATTTTTTTGTGTTGTACATCATTAAGGATTCAAGAGCTGGGGCAGAAGGTCACTAGGTAGATATGCAGAGGGTCAAGACCCAAGCCAGCCCCTTTGACATAAAAGTTCCATTGCTATGCTCACCCTATGTTCTGTTGACCAAGTGCTAGCCTTTTTAATTTTATTTTTTAACTTTTATTTAGTTTTGAGAGAGAGAAAGAAAGAGAGACAGAGTGCGAGCAGGGGAGGGACAGAGAGAGAGGGAGACAGAGAATCTGAAGCAGGCTCCAGGCTCTGAGCTGTCAGCACACAGCCCGACGCAGGGCTTGAACCCACGAACCGTGACATCATGTCCTGAGCCGAAGTGGGATGCTTAACCAACTGAGCCACTCAGACACCCCTGTCCTTGCAGACAAAGTGAGGGTCCAGTATGGCTTGTGACCTCATGTGACTCAGTTGTGTGGCTTTTTCTCTTCCACAGACTTCACTGTAGGGCCTCAGAAAAGACTCCTGAGTTCTTACATAGCTTATTTCCTTTTCCAGGAGGATGAACTTGTCCTTTCCCACTGAGAAGCCCAATGGTGCAATACCTGAAGGTAGCCTGGGAGGAGGTGGTACTTCTCAGTGAGGTCACAGGTCCTGTGGTAAGTGGTAAGAGGCCCAGCTGCTGGCTCTCATGACCGAGTTTGTGTTTCCTATGCTGGCTTACATTGTATGTTCATTTGTTTTTATTCTATTCTCTTAGCCCTTCTCTGCCCATCTCGTTCTTCCCACTAGTTCTAAGCAGAGTCTGTGACTTTGTTCCTGCTGCTGTGGGCCAGTGGAGTTTAATTAAGGCTCCAGTTGAATTTAAGGCACGAAGGTGCCTGTCATCTAGGGATCTCTGAAGAGACCTGGGACCTTAACCCCATTGAAAATGTATCCTGCAGACGGTCCAGTTCATCCAAAGTCACCTCCTGCCTGACACTTCAAGTCATTAATTACCGGCAAGGGAACTGACATATCAATGACAGACAGTGATAAAACCCTTTCTCTGACAGAGCCATCTTCCCAGCAAGGTCACCTGACTGGGCCCCTGGCTCAGTCAAGGCTGAATGCTGCCTAACCCTTTGGGAAATTCATAGTCTACCAACTTGTTTAATGTTAAGCTATCACTGACATAGTTTTCTCTCTCTGAGAACCGGATGGGATTTATGACACCCCTTCCCCACAAGCCTTAGGGAAGCAGAGGCCAAGGCAACATAATCCCCTGCTGCCATGAGGGCAGTGCCTATGGCCTAGCCACGCTCCCCTAAAAAGTGCAATCTGTGCCTTTGAGGCACCTGCACAATTCAGGAATGATGCCCTTTCCACACAGAATTACAGAAGGCTGCAAGTCTATCAAACTGGCTTCAGAGCCCTGTGCGTCTATACACTGGTATTCAGCCGCTCCTCAGCCCTTCCCTTGGAAACTCTGGGGAGGAGTCTGTGAGGCAGCCAGGTTTCCTGTGGAGGGGTTCTTGCAGTCGTTCACAAATGGTGACGTACAGATTTTGTGTTTTAGTCCAACTCCCTGGACATAAGAGCACTTGCACCTCACTGCCTTTTCCCTTCTCCTCTCTGCCTGCAGTGTTTCTTCTCCCAAGATCAGAATGACACCAACTCCCTTCTTCCCCAGAGCTGGCCTTGCATGCCTCGACGTCAGTGCTGCCTTCCTTCTCTGGCCGCGCCATTGAAACTTGCAACTCCTTTCCTAACCCTCACATTTCTTATCTCACATTGCCTTAGCCCTTATATCTGACATGCCACATATGGCCCTTATTTTTCAGGTTCATGTTTTGTTTTGTTTTGTTTTAAGTTTTATTTACTTATTTTGAGAGAGCACAAGTGGCGGAGGAGCAGAGAGAGAGGGAGAGAGACAGAATCCCAAGCAGGCTCTGCATTGTCAACACAGAGCTCGATGTGGGGCTGAAACTCATGAACCGTGAGATCACGACCTGAGCCGAAACCAAGAGTTGGACTTTTGTTTCATCACTGTTGTACCCCTGGCACCTAGAACAGTGTGCCCTGCATAGAGTAGGTTTTCTCACAGTGCATTTAATTCTACTTATGGAAATGCTGGAGCGGAGGCAAGGGACATGCTCAGAAGCTAAAGAAGTATTGAGAGCTGAAGACCAACCACATAGTCAGGCGCCCAGGAGGCACCCGGGTGGCTCAGTCCTTTGAACATCCAACTCCTGATTTCTCCTCACGTCCTGTTCTCACGGTTTGTGGGTCTGAGCCCTGCATCGGGCTCTGCACTGGCAGCATTGGGGCTGCTTGGGATTCTATCTCTCCCTCTCTCTTCCTGCCCCTCTCCCACTGTCTCTCTCTCAAAAATAAATAAACATTAACAAAACAAAACAAAACAAAACAAAGCACCCCAGGAGAGGGGTGACATGGAGGGAGAGTCAACATAGCTCTGAACAAAACTCATATCGCCAAAGGCCAAAGCTTTTTTTCCTAGTCCCCCTGTCCCTTTATGGCTGAGTCCTGCATAAGCTGTTGAAGATATTTTAGAGAGAGGAGAAAGGAGTATCTCATAAGTTCTGACACCACAGCTTGGTCTGCCAAGATGCACTTGAAGCTCAAAGGTAGGTACCCTCCTCTTTCTTCCTGGTACCAAGTGGTCTCGTTCTAAGGGCCAGAAGACATTTGTAATTTTGAAAATGTGAACATTTGGCTCCCGTTGCCAGGTAGTTGTGAAAAAAGATGAAATAATGTATCTGAACAAGATTTTTTGTGGAATTCCAAGAGAACTCAGAATTGTGAGGAATTCTCATCAATTCTCTAAGCCTTAACCATCCTTTCTACCCTCTGCAAGGGGCTTGGTTCACAGGTTCAGCTCAGCTGCACTTACTGTGGCCAGGAGGGAATCCAAGAAGCTGCCAGAAAAGACGGTGCCAGTAGAAAAGGATGTGCTGAGATGTAGGTTTGTTCCTGAGAATGATTCATCCAGTCCACTCAGCTGTTCAATGTAGTGGATATTGGAAGGATTTTCTGCAAAGCAAAGAAGGAAAAAAAGAAAGGCAGGCAGACAAGCTTAAGAATATGAGACTGTCATACAAAGCAGGCCAAGGGGTGACCATTGATCAAAGGATCTGATGTCTACTCTGGGGCCAATGTGGGATCTGCCCTTACTTTTTTATATCTAATATCTATCTAATATATATTATATATATATTAGATATATATATAGATTAGATATAGATATAGATATAATTTTTTTTTCTTTCCAAGCATCTTCCTCCCCTAAAGACATGTATCCATCTTGGGTACCTTCACCATCAAGGGTATATCCTTGACCCAGTTCCTCCAAACAAATGCCTCCAATGTCACCTTTATATAATTTACCTTTCAAAGCAGGACACTTTTGGAAGTAAAAAGGGGCACTCTCAATAACTGCACTGGGACAACAGGCATAAATGGGAACATATGATCACCTCAATTAAAGGCATTTTTCATAACACTACATCATAGATACCTTGGTATTCACTTGGGTTTTTAGAGTTATCTGGGTCCAGGATAAGCTAAAGCAGTAACACTCAAAATTTAATGTGCACATGAATCACCTGGGGATCTTGTTATAACACAGATTATGATTCACTAAGTCTGGGGGTAAGAACGGGATTCTAGGTGTCCAACAAGCTTCTAGCTTCCAGCTGCTGATTCATGGACTATACTTTGAGTAATAGGGCTTAGAGAATCCTCCTAATTGGGGCCCCTGTAGAAGTGGCCAAATTATCTACTAGAATGTCTATACTTGCCCCAGCTGCAACTCAGATCCCTGTAGGAAGCCTCTGAAGGAAATGCAACTGGTCATAGTTGGGAGTACAAACAGAAGCACTGATTGCCGTTGTTCCAAGATTATTGTTTCAAAAATGTTTGAAGACCAAATAGCTTTGGATGACAGAGATAATATCTCCCACCAGAGCAAAGGGAATCAAGCTTACTGCCTGTTATAAAAGATTCTGGTTCCCAAAGCCCATGGTTTCTCTCCTACAAAGCAATCCATTGTTCGTACAGGTATTATTTGGCCCTTGTCATGTCACCCTGTGGGAATGAGGCTTTGGGCAAGCAGCACAAAATTGATGGTACTCTGGCTATTGCCACTGCTTTGAGTAATAAACTGTTCTTTATCTCTGTCCCAGGGGTCTTGTGTCTTCTTCCAGTATCCATGAAACTGAGGCAGGTCAACTTAATGGTTTGCAGGTAACATAAGGTCTTACTTACATCCTTCACAGTTCTTGACAGTCACATTACAGATCAAACCAAACTTCCTGGGCATACAATGCAGAATACATTCCTAACTAAGACTGGATTATTCCTTAATTCTTCAAATCACTCCATGGTTTTATAAAAGATGAGCAATGTCTGACTAATATCTACCCACCTTTCTTATGCACATACACTTTTTTATCCTTGCATTCTAACCCTGGACACACACACACATACTCCAGGAGCCCTTGTCCAAATCTCGCTGTGTCTTCTTAAACTACTGGCCTCTGCATTCCTAGCCATTTTCCTGTATGCCACTGGACATTCTGTACCAAAATGCTGACAGTCAGACCTGCAGCTCTCATGTCATTTTGACCTTTTCCAGCCAGCCAAAGAACAAAAAACTGAGGGAGCTGACAGGTGATTTGTTATACTAATTTGACAAGGGCCACCTGATGCCAGAAAGTCTTTAGTTCAACAAAGCTGTAAGTCCCTGGATGGTGACCAGATGTACTTTGGGGCCAGGGAAAACCTTGCTGGTCCTCTCCTAACCACTCCAACTTACATCACAGTCTTCTAAATCAATGTCCTTAGTGTATCTACGCCTTGGGTTGAAGATGGCTCAAAAGGGTAGAAAAATAAAATGTAAGTAAAAACTGCAGTTGACAGCTTCAGGTTCTAATCTGTGCTAAAGACACCATGCCCCTCTTTCGTATCTTCCCCTTTTATCATCAATTATTGCTATTATTAAATCCCAGTGTGTCCCCTGTTGTCTTAAAAACGTATCCCCAAATGCACAGGAACCTTCGCTGCCTTCTCTACTCTTCCCACCCTCAGAGCTCCTCACATCCAGGAAAGTCTCATGTATGTGCATTTACCATATGGTGTTGGTGAGAGATAACAGCTTATTGTGGTGTTTCTGCATGAAGTATTTTCATTTTAGAAGAGCATCACTCAGAGCCAGGATTCAGATGACCCAAGGGAGGTACCTGGGACACAAAATTTAAGAACCCCAGGAGCAGACACATCCTTAAAATCTGTACCCCAAGTGCCTCATTTGCATCACCCTGGTATCCTAGCCCCGGTGTCACTACAGGAAAGGAAGATGCCTGATTTAAAGTCCCATGATGGGTAGGTAAGTGAGTATTGGGAGATCCTTCCTAGAAGTCTTCAAATCCGTGGTCCCTCCCACAAAAGATTTCCTCCAAACAGACTGAGTCAGTGGCTGATCTCCTCCTGGTCACTGAACAAAAGGAGAAGGCAGATGCTATTCCTGCACCCTGACACCCAGATACAACAGGCTCTGCTTGATGATGTCACCAGCTGTGTAAAAGCCCAATGTAATGTCCAGACACTTAATGTTTGTCTGGGCCCCATTCTGATTCTTCTGTCCTTTGACTGTGGATTCTTAGATCACAAAGATTTCTCCCTTGAATTTTATCCTTGAAACACAACTTACTCAGTTCAGTGAGGATGGGGATTCTTCGGAATTTTGGTTTCTCAGGAAATCCGGTGAAACACTCTGAAGTCCCTTTTGTGAACACACACAACAAAGAAAAGAGATTGATAAATGCAAACAAAGTGGCTTTTAAGACTTGGCAAGGATGAAAATGCATGCCATGTTACCTGATGCTTTATCTTAACAAAGTTAAGGGAAAGAAAATTGGGGCCTCCTCAGCATTTCCTTTTGAGAAGTGGTGTGTGTTTTAAATGGCATTTCAAATGAACTACAAAAAAGTGAAGCTCTCCCAGTCGTTGCTTATTGATGACAAAGTAAAATATGATTATTCTGCATGGAGTGGTAGTGCTGGGTAATGGCTCAGACAGGCTGTGCCTCAATCCACATCCATTTGCTTGCAGAACTTTTAGGGAACCATGAATAAATGGTGGTGCTTCCCCACCAGTGCTTCTGGAGATACTACCACTAGTTTCTGGCTCCTAGTGCTCTTGGCTTCTTTGAGATATTCTCTGGGTACCCGGGTGCCCATGAGGCAATGCTCATGTCTTCTTTCTTCTTTAGCAGAACTGGCTGCCTCCCATCTCTGGTTGGCTTGACTCAATCCTAAATCCCTTGGGACTTCCTTAAAGATGGGCAGGATGTGACTTGGGGCCTCTGAGCTTTGCTTTCAGTTTACAGACAGATTTCCCTCCTGTGTTAGGAGGTGAGCCTCGACTCACTTCCTCTGTGGGCCTCAACTCCAAAACACAGCAATGCATGGTACCAGCCTGAAACACAGTGCTACCTTGCAGGGAACAACAGGAAGGTTCAAAACCCAGCTGAACACCAGAGTTCCGGTCTCCAAGCCACACTAAAAAAATGTAAAGGATGAAAAAGGGAGAGAGAGATGGGAAGCTGGGGTCCACTTAAAAAAGAAACACACGCACAATGATCTCATCAGAAGTGATGCTTTGATAGGGTTTGAAGAGAGGTCTCTTGGATGTTGGAATGGAGTCCTGAGGGATAGGGAACAGCCACCCAGGCAGAGGGAATTGGATAAGGGATACAAAGCAGGAAAGAGTCAGTATAAATAAGATGAAGTAGGAGAAAATTCAAACTCCCAATTGGCCTCCAAAACCCCGTGTGATTTTCCTATAATTGTCATGGGTCACCATTATAGGGTTTAAAGTAGGGAACTGACATTATCTGTTAAATATTTATAAAAGATCCCTCTGGCTGCTGTGAGCAGTGGAAACTATAGAGCAATCAGGATTTTACCACGGTCCTATCAAATCTGTGAATTAAGTACATATAGTCAGAGGCTTCGATATCAAATGTTCTTACTAGGTGCACACACATGCTTATCAGTTGAAATAACTGATTTGGACACCAGCGGAAGGACAGCAACTGAATTTCTGCCTTAACTCCCTCTTGTCTTGTAGAGCAATGGTTAATTTGAGTATGTGTCAGATCATAGCCTGGATATATTTCACTAATTGTCAATATTTTTTGCTATGTAATAGTACACAGTATTATACCTGAAATCTTCCAGTCTGGCAGGGTGCTATTATAAAAGATTGCTTAATTGTAGATTACTACTGTACATTTAAATTTCAGTAGCATATTAAGTTGTCAGACTTAATTACCATTATATGTTTAGATTATGCCACAGATTATTTAGTTCAATACCTAGGTTTGCCAACCTGCTCTCCCTGTGATGTGACAGGGCAATAATTAGAACGTCACTGGAAAACCTAAAGTTTCCCACAGAAATGTCCAGGAGGCCTGGCGTTCTTATGGATCCTTAAGAAAGTCCTCACTCTGCTGTCCCCAACTCCCAACATCCCTTGGTGAATCACTGTATGGAATAGCCTTGGTAGTCCTCGATGGCCTTCACATATAAGTTTATCATGACTGAGAAGATGTGGAAAAGCCTGCTTATCCCACAAGAGTCTCACCAGATATGCTAGGGCAAGGTTTCTGATTGGTACTATTGACATTTGGGGCCAAAAAGTTTTTTGTTATTATTATTATTTTAAATCATGCGGGGCTGTCCTGTGCATTATAGGATGTCTACCAGCATCTCTGACCTCTACTCACTAGATGCCAATAGTATCCCATCAAGTTGGGACAACCAAAACTGTCTCTAGGCATTGTCGGATGACCTCTGGGTGGAAGGGTGGCAGCGGAGAGGGGAACTGCCCCTGGTTGATAACCCCGTAAAGGAGAGCAAACTGCCCATTGGCTAGTCTTATGTTGGTGCTCAGCATGCAAGATGTTTTCTGACGCCTGGCAGAATTTCATAGTCCTTTATACTGTCAGTTCTTGGAAGTGTATATTCTCATTTCTATCTCTTAGGGATGGTACAAGAATGGTATTCACATGAAATGGGAAGAATGGTTAAGAGAGCCAAATAGGCTTCTTCAAGGCTTCAGAATTTCTCTATATAAACTCCGAGTAGATTTCTATAATGCCAGAGTAATTGATGAAAAATCTGAGTAATGATCCTTTGCTATTCTTGGGTGCTCATAACGTGACTTTACTGATGTTATAGCCAGCAGATAAGCAGACTCAGTGACCTTCGTTAGGTGGCGCAGTAGAGCCTGTCTAGATCTCCATTTCCTGGTCACACGGTTGGGTATGATGATATCCCTAAAAGAAACCTTGCAAGCCTCCCACAATACATTTTTCTCTAAACCTTTCCTTTTATCTTTGGGGAAAGCATGTACTCATACTTCATAACAATTGAAATACTTTGATATTTCTTCATTTTCTCTGCCCCTTTCCAAACCTTTTTCCTTCTCTCTTTTACCTCCTTCTACCAATTAATCTTTCTCCTTTGAGGGCATCCTTCTAGCCTGTAACAGAGTACATGGCACACCATACCAAATCAATATTGTTTTGTTGAATTAATGAATAAGCAAAGGGATAAAAATCACTAGAAATAAAGGAAAGTGGAATTAAATCCATAGGTTTCTCTCTTTCTAGCCTATATAAGATGTGAGATGAAGTAAAAGTAATGATAGGAAGGACAAGTCACCGAGATGATTAACTCAATGGCCAATGTCAGTTTATCCCAGGCTTAAGTGGGCATTTTCATTTGTATACTGATGACTTTGCCTTTAAAGTGAATACTTCTTCTGCTTTGTCCAATTATAGAAAGTTATAAGCATGGTGTGTACACACACACACACCACTCACACATATATCACACACAAATCGTGTGTAAATCTGAGTGAGCCTAATTGCTAAGCTAAGGTTTTATGTGCAGAGCACAACAGCATTTTTTGATTTGCTCAGCAGAGATATGGTTCATACATCCTCAGTCTGGATTTCCATGGCACTTTGATATTCATAAAGTGCTTTGTTATTAGCCTGCTTTGCAAAACACCTTGAAACTCTGGGTGCTGAGTGGGCTTTCATTGCTTAGTGAGGGTGTCTCAGGTAGCTGGCTCAGTTCACCTACCAGAGATTAGGCTAGATTGCTCATTTATTCCTCTGTCCCAAGACCCTTTTATGTTCTCACCTAGCAACAGCACCTAGGAGTCAGAGAGAGTTCTTTTGGTTTCCTAATTTGATTCATGAACATTTTTATCCAAAACAATAACCATGAAAGCCTTGTGATGCCGTTGATGTCTGACTGTTCCAAGTTCCATGCAAAGTGGTCAACAGCTATGTAGCTAAAGGACTAAGTTCCTGATCCTGATACAGAGGATCAACATTCCCAAGGGAAATGGCTGGATACAGGGAACCCCAACCATGATTTACTTTTATTTGTTGAGTTGAAAATCTGTTTTAGATACAGAAAATTCTTCAGAAATAGTACTTTCATATTAGGTTGAGTGTCTAGTACTCAACTTTGGAAACAAATTAATAGTAAGCCTTTTCCTATTTGGGAGGAGAAGGAAAACCACAATATTTAGTGGGAATTTACCTTGAACACTTGGGTACAGTCAAACATAAGGGCTCAAGAGCCCATCTTACTGGCTTATTTGTTGCAATTCAGTGTGTATGTGGTAAGCATCTAAGTGACCATAGTTGTACTAGGAACTAAGAGGAATACAAAGGAGGAAGAGACTTGATCCCCATCCTGAACAGATCCTGCTTCTCACCATCTCTTTCCAATCTGAAGCTGCAATACAACATTTTTAGTCTGTAGAAGTTGAAAGGGACCTTAGAGATAATCTTGTACAATTCATATATTAAAAGCATCTTCCAAGAGTAAGAGAGAGTTATACTTCATTCTCTCAAACATGAAACTAGGAAGAGTATGGAAACAACTCTAAGATCCAATGAGGATTGATACTACTACTGCTACTACTACTAAATGTTATTAATTATAATAATATGCCAATTTCTATCTTAACTAATATTTAATAACAACAACAAAAACAGCACTAAAAATTCAGTGATTTTTCTTAAAATTGGAAAATAGTGTTACATGCATTCCATTTAGAATACAGACATAGTTTTCATTTGACTTAGGATCCCCAAGGACTGAACTGTCTGCTACTTCCATTATAGAATTCTCAGAGTTGGAAGGGAACTTCAAGGCTATCTGGTTCAATGTCTCCTCCTCCCCATTATCAAAATACTTCTGAGAGGAGTTAATTCTCTTTCCTTGTTCCATTCTCTCTAGCCTCCTCCTGTCAGGGAGTTGTTCTTACATGGTTCTTCAGGCATATGGGGAGCGCAAATAACCCGCAGTGATCCGATGTTGAGGGTAGCCATGATGGTCTCTGTGTCTACCAAAGCTGGGCTGCTCAATGCCTTGGATGAGGAGGATAGAACAGCGCACATGGAACATTCCTCTATGTTGGCTGCGCGGAGGTCTTCAGGAAAGAGTGCAGATCCCTAACGAGAGAAAACCCAGTAGAGGAGGGACTTCTCAGATGGAGGGAATTTTTCATGGCTCAGGGTAATGGCTCAGGGTAATGGCTCTTTGTGGGTGATGCCAATTTTTCAGCCAAACCCTCTCTAGCCTCCATTGACTTGGTTTCAAGACTCAGCTACCTGATATTTGAACACATTTAGCTTCACTGATCATTAATATCTTAGTGTGACTAAATTTCACAGGCCCTTTCTTGAGAGCAAGTCTGGATGAGCCAAAGGAGGGTGGAGACAGAAGAGCCCACATCCATTCATATGACTCAAGTGGGAGAAGCAAATTAGGGATAACAGTAGGGATAACAGGAAACATTCAGAGAAAGGAGAAGTTATGGATCTAAAGGCAAATTTTGCATCCCCACAATTTTGTTTGTAGCTGACCTTTCCTGTTACTCTCTGGGTTAACTAGCATAGTGATGGTTACTTCTTTCCCAATTTGGTGGAGACACAGGGATAGATCTGATCCCGCCCTCAGGAAGCTTAGACTAGAATACTGGTAATTCCTAACACTAGCTGGATCTGGAGATTTCTGGTTCTTTTCCTTGTCTTCCTTTCTCTGGCCTAATAAAAGGGTGCAGTGCAGAGAATTTTGGTGCCTTTTTTAAAGGGAAATGAAATTTGTTCCTTGACGGAACCATTTTTGAAATTTGAAAAATATTACACATTGCCAGCATCATTTCATGAAAAATATTACATGCTTTGGTGCATTTCACACCGCCATATTTTTTTTTAATCCAGGGAAAGAGAGGGATACAATGGCATACAGACCTATAAAGGTTCAGAGCAAATACAATTACAACCACAATGTCATATATGCAGAACCGATCCATTTCTCATAAATGTAAACCGAATTCTTCCTTTTCATACATCTATCAAGGACTGTGTGGCATTATGTGTTCCAGATTAGATGTGTCTCCAGAAAAGACGAGAAAGTTGGAACACAAAGGCTTAGCTATTAGCTTTAGCTATTAAGTCAGAATCAGATTCAGAAATGCAGAGAAACTGTGAGTTATATAAAAACCATAAAACATAATAATAAACATAAAACACAACATGCAGTGGATCCTGAGCATAAACCCAGGAGCCAAAATGTCTAGATTTAGGTCTTAGCTCTGCTACTTACCAGTGGTGTAAACTTGGACAGCTTACTTACTCTCTCTGTGCCCAAAGTTCAACACTTTCACAATCTACCCCATAGGATTACTTTGAGGATTAAATGAGTTACTTTATGTAAGATGCTTGGAACAGTTTTTGATAGCAGTAAGCACTATATAACTACAAGCTATTATTTTGTTATTAATGCTAGTACCATTAGTGAATACAAATATTCACTCTATGTGACACTTACAGGAAGAATGTATATCTGGGGAAAATTCCGGAGAAACACCCATTCTCTCTTCAGGTAATCCAAAGATCCGATGAATACAATGTCCTTCAGCTCCTGCCGGGTATAGCTGCTAGCTCTCAAGGGTATTACAAAATTCCGAAGCCCCATCAGCGTTGAGTGGGCATCTCCAAAGACACATGCTACCACGTGGTTCCGAAACTCATGTTTTGACTTGTCCATTCGTTTCTAAGCATAAGCAGGCCAGAGTCTGGTCAGTTTTAGAAACAAGCTGAGAGTCTCTCAAAGAGGGCTCCTTCCCCTCATACCAATACTTCTAGGTACATCCACAGGACTACTTCCACAAGGATAATGTGATTCTGCAAATTGCTCATAAAAATGGAATTTATCTGCCTTGGGCAATTCTACTTTTTATCTTTTTGTGGAGTTCCTTCTGACTCCACTGTTTAAAGTCTTTTATTAGCCTGGAGTACATCAATTAAAACTCAAATAAGTGTCATTCCTTGAGGTGGGACATCATAGAACCAAATGGGGAACACATCTTTTATTGTCATTACATGTTTTTGGCCTTGTATGTGCTATAGTGAGATTCAATGGAAAGCTAAGACATTACAAGTTCCTTTGCTAAATTTATGTTTTCTAGTGAGCCCTGAAAATCACGTCAGGTTGTACAAAATTCTTCAGTTTTCAGTGGGTTTTTGTATATACGAAAATATCCATTAGTTTGGAACATGTGAAATTGCCTTTTCATGGGCCCAGAATGGTTGAATATTGGTCATTTTATATGGTTCCACCTAATACACCAAACTGATTCAACAGATGCTTTTGCAAAGTTGAAGAAATTCCTATGCAAAGTGCACAAAAGAAATAAAAAGGTCACAAAAATTCCATCTGAACTCAAGCATTTACACATGTCCCGCACTACCATCAGCAGCACCAGTTGTTAACGTTTCTTTAATATCTCTAAGTTGAAAATAATAACGTACATGACAAATATTTAGGTTAGATTTGTCCCACATTCACAGAGACTTTTAAGAATGATAAATGTCACTTTAAAAAAAAGAGAGAGATGATATTCCTGTAGGAAACTCATGTTGAGCCTTTGTCTGATTTCTTCCAGGGAATGAGTCAAGGTCTTCTCTAGTGACACTGGGATGGGCTGGAAGGAGCACTGGATCTGGAGGAAGACCTGATTCTGTATTCTTTTGTATTACTATGAACAAACTACTTTAACCCTCTCACCCTCAATTTCTGTAAGTTTCAATGGTTTAAAAATAAGAGTGAATTCTGTTATGGAAATTAAATACCATATTGAAAATGTAATGCTCAACTAATTAGCTGTTGTTCAATACCTATTAGTCAACTCTGAATCTTATTGAATTCCTAGAGTTTCAGAGGAGGACTCTTGGAAGGTGGTAGAGAACAAGTTAAATGCATTTTTTTAAAAAAAATTTTTTTCAACGTTTATTTATTTTTGGGACAGAGAGAGACAGAGCATGAACGGGCGAGGGGCAGAGAGAGAGGGAGACACAGAATCGGAAACAGGCTCCAGGCTCCGAGCCATCAGCCCAGAGCCCGACGCGGGGCTCGAACTCACGGACCGCGAGATCGTGACCTGGCTGAAGTCGGACGCCCAACCGACTGCGCCACCCAGGCGCCCCAAGTTAAAAGCATTTAAAAGCATTTCATGTATGAGTGTGTTCTACATTCGTCTGCTCATGAAGACTCAGAATACTTCAAATGGATACATCATCCTCCCTCACGCCCGTCCTTAGCTGGGTTAAATGACAAGCTTCTGTGAAACACGGGCTGATAAAATCTAACCAGATAAATAAGTAACATCTGACATCTCCACAATTAGTTTGTCAAATTAGCATATATGAGGAAATACTCTCTTTTCAGAGGGAATTACCCTGTGAGGGGAAATAAAGCTACTTGTCTGGAGAGCCTTCCTAGAGAGTGATGTGAATCTTAACCAAATCTATTAAATAATTGTCTCTCGCTAATCCGATTAGTTGTAACTTGAATAATGAAGCCTCTAACGGTATTTAATGTAACATGCCTGAAGTCCAACTATCGCTCTTCTGAGTAGAACTAAACAATTAGAAACAAGATGCATGGCAGAGTGCATTAATGGGCACAGCTAGAGAGACAATTTCTCCAACAAACTGTGGCACAAAACTGTCTCCCAATTGAGAAAGATGGCAGCTTTGGGAGGAAGTGGAGGGTGCACTATCTGTTCAAAGTAACTTAGGCCAACCACTTCCACTTGACCCTTCCACAAATCAAACCAAATTCGAAGACCCCTTGAATTCTGCAGTATGGACATTTCTCCTCTATGGTCGCAAGTTTCAAAACCTTTAGAATTTCTTAAACTAGAAGCCCTTTTAAACTTATCAAAAGACTTAGTTGGTGTCCTGAACTATATTCTACATCAAGCGTCAGAAAGGAGCTATCTAGCATGGCAACCTGTCTCTGTGCTTAAGAAATAGGTATGATAAAGCATCTGTCATTTCTATTTCTTGGTCTCTTGGATACCTCCATCTGCAACCAACTTCTCAACCTTTCTAATGATTCCCCTCCCACTGAAAACATGTTTATCTTCCTACTCAACGGAGTTTATTTTGCTTAGTTTAGAATAAGACATCATTGCTGAAATGGTGAATTTCAGCCGCAACCCTAATAGTGTTCTAGTTGATATGACAGTTCTGACAATTTTGTGCTTCTGATCAAATGATTGATCAGGCTTTTACAAAAATTGGAACATATTCTGTCAGGACACTGGTACCAAGCCACAAGAGCTGTATGTGTGTGTGTGTGTGTGTGTGTGTGTGTGTGTGTGTGTGTGTCTAACAGAAGAAAAGTGAACTGAACTACTTTTGGAAAGCAAGAAAAAGATATAATTATCAATTAGTCATAGTTGAAAAAATGATATAGGGTTCATACAACATATAATCACTTTTATTAGTTATATTTACCAACTACTGCTTGCAAGTAAACCACTGAGATTATGCTAACTCTGGAAAATGAGAATAGATGAGGATCCAGAAAGCAGGTGTCAGAGCCTGGATTAGGATACAGACTTTTTACATCTTAGTTGCTGGCATTTCAGTAAATTGAGTTAGTTCATTTCCTTGAGAAAACAGAGGCAGGGACAGGATTCTAATATCTATTAGGATTCATCCAGGTCATGCATCTGGGAGATACACTCTTGCCTAATGTATTACGCTTAAGTACAGCCAGCTTTAAGAAAAACCACTATAGAAAATCCAAACTTTAAAACCAATAATTAGGAAAATGTTTATTTACTTTTTAAAAAAGAAAGGCTTCAGAGTTCTTGTAAATGGTTTCCCTGGTGCACTGAAATTAATTAGATTTACTAGCAAAACAGCAAAGTGTCAGGAGAACATTATTCTAAATAACTGACTCAGCTAAACCCTGAAAGGAGGGAAAAAGTAGTTGAACAATCTGATCTGATTGCTTCAAATCCCAGCACATTACCCACATCATCTTTGTCAAATGCTACATCTGTTACCCTGTATACCATTCATATGGGTGGAGAGGAATGTGTCCTTCCTTTGAAATTCACAGTGTACAAAGAGAAATGGCAGGCGCTTATATAACTAGTGTAAGGACTTACTTTCCCTAGATGAGTAGCTTTATTTTATCTGAGATTTGGTGCAAGATCACCTACCAGAATCACTCTGTCCAAAGCAATTGCTCTGCACCAGTGAAACATGCCGCTGTCATCAAGCTGGTCACAACCCGGTTCTGGTTCATACAGAAAAGCCCTAAGTAGGGAGAATGGAGAGTTAGCTGAGAACATTTGGGGCACTAATGTAACAAAGCCAAGATGTCAGACTCATTAGAACCTTGCACTCAAAGTGCAAACAACACAAGGAAAGTGACCTTCAGTCTGTGAGAGTCCCGAATAAAGATTCATGTCTGAAGGACACCAGTGAGTGTATCACAGCTGAAGACATACTAAGCCTGTTGTGTGTGTGTATTTAACAGACCTATCAGTCTCTCCTTTTACCTTACATTATACTGCCTTAAAGGTAGTTATTTTTGCTCTTAATTTTGCTACTGCAGTGATGAAGAAATCATGGGAGGTGTTTTGGGCACCTGAATATAGAATTTAAAAGGCTGTGAGATTGAGTCATGAATGCAGTCTCTTTCCTTGGCCTGTTTTCCCCCCTTCTCTTTTCTATATCTTTGTGTATGAGGCCCTGTTGAATATGAGGCCCTGTTGAAACATCCTCACTTACTCCATGTGTTTTGCATTCTTTACAGCTTCCATCCCTGGCCTGCATTGGACTAAACTCTGCTCTAATCTTGGTTTAAGTCTTGGCAAAGCCCTCCACGTGATCACCCCACACTGGAGTTGGGCACAATGCTTGTCATGGATATGCTCAACCACTGAAAGTGTTAGATGATCTTTGGAAAAATCTCCTCGCATCCAAAGGAATGCATATTTGCTCAGTAGAGAAGAGAGGAAACCCTTCCGGAAGCACAGAAAGTTCAGAGTTGAAAGAGACTATTTGAGTCAGGAGAATCAAGGCTTAGTCTGAAGAAATAACCACAAAATTCCAGGGACTGAACATAACCTGGGTTCTCACTCACACCATGTATTTTCCTCAGGTAAGCAGGCGCCTGTAGTCCATGCAGCCATCCCAACCTTTAAGGGAACAGAGGCTATACCATCTTAGGTTCACACACCTGGAACTCACATCCTTCTCAGTCATTAAGGCAAGGGAAAAGAACTGGAGAATCAAGACTGGGCTTTAAAAAATTTTTTTTAACGTTTTATTTATTTTGGAAGGAGAGACAGGTCATGTGCCAGGGAGGGGCAGAGAGAGAGGCAGACACAGAATCTGAAGCAGGCTTCAGGCTCTGGGCTGTCAGCCCAGAGCCCGATTCAGGGCTTGAACTCACAAGCCATGAGACGGCTCACCTGAGCCAAAGTTGGACGCTTAACCCACTGACCCACGCAGGCACCCCAAGACCGGGCTTTTAATTTCATTGGCCCAAAGGGACACGCCATCATTTTTGCTTACATTCCAGTGGCCAAACCTAGTCAGATGGCTCCTGCTAGCTTTATCAGGGTTGAGGAGCATAGGGAGTAACTGAAATACTTAATGATCATTGTAGTCTCTGCCAGACACTTTAAAGACCACTCCTTGTTTTATGGATAAAAGTCAAAGTGCTAACAAACGGTAAAGCTGGTGTTTCTTTTTTTTTTTTCAACGTTTATTTATTTTTGGGACAGAGAGAGACAGAGCATGAACGGGCAAGGGGCAGAGAGAGAGGGAGACACAGAATCAGAAACAGGCTCCAGGCTCCGAGCCATCAGCCCAGAGCCCGACGCGGGGCTCGAACTCACGGACCGTGAGATCGTGACCTGGTTGAAGTCGGACGCTTAACCGACTGCGCCACCCAGGCGCCCCTAAAGCTGGTGTTTCAATATACTGCTAAGGTTGACATTACTGGTGCTCAGAATACCCAATTTCCCTTTCCTTCCTTAGTATATGGGCAGCTGTGGGGTCACATGACCAGTTCTGACCAATGAAATGTGAGAAGTGACGGCTCAGGTAGTGACACACTCCTGTGTGATTCTTCAGGCTCTCTCGTAACCTGCTTAAGTGATGACCAGCCAGCCTGACAATATGAACACCCAAGTGGAGCAGAGGGCCCTAGCCTCACTGACCTGTGTTGGACGTGTCACGGGAAAAAGAAATACACCTTTGTGGTGCTAAGCCACTAAGATTTCGTGGTTGTTACCATAGCATAAATGCATCTTCTTCTGACAGAAATGCCTTTTCTAAAAAACATGTTGCACGGAATTGTAGTAACTGGAGAAGTCCTGAGGAAATGCTTTCTGCAGTCAAATAACGTTTGAGAAAGATGCCCTCTCTTTGAGATTCACACTGTGCCTTAGCGTATGAAAGGTTCAGAAAAGTCTCGCAAAAAAGAAATCCTTGAAAGTTTATATAATCCAGTGTTTCACACACTTGTTAGACCACACACACGTTTACCATTTACTTATTTGATATATTCATTTACTAATTTAAAAACACCTGTCACTATCTCTTGAAACGCCTTTTGGGACATACTGTACAATGTCACATGATAGGTTCGGCCCCAGTAATGAGTACATTATGAGAGTACTCTCCTGTGAGATTTTATCAAACATCCTGGGAGAAATACAACATATTGCACTCTGTGCTGCAGGTGAATGTTTTTTTTTTTTCTTTCTGTGAATTAATACAGCTTGTTATTCAACACCTGGCCCAAAGGCTCAGACTGTAAGATAATTATCAAGCAATTTTGATGTCTTTAACCAAGTCGGTTTCTAAATTGCTATCTTAAGTCATAATTTTTCAGACAAAGGAACTTACTTAAACTTAAGATTGTCAGCTTAGAAGTGTCAGAAGACCCAGATAGAGAAGCTGCCATGGGAGAAGGGTTTGGAAATTAAGAGCTTATTGCCAATGAGATTGGCCAAGACTGAGGTGCAATCCTTTATCTTCCTCACCATTTAAGACTCCCTATAAACCTGGTGGATTCTAGTCATTTACCTAGCCAGAGAATGTTGCAACGTAAGCCTCAAGGTCAGTTTGACCAAAATGGGTTATCTTGTTCTTTCAAATTAACATGCTTTGGGTGGTTTAAATACGGCTCTTAGAATTTGCGTACAAATTCCATAACTCGTGAGCTCTAACTCCTAATTCTAAGAACCATACAGGCTCTCTTAATGGTACTAGATAGAACCGTGGTGATGGCTTTATGCCAGGCTTGTTAAAGAAACTCACCAGGGGACATACCTAAGATGAGTCTGTTTTTGATTTTTATCAGGATCTGGAGAACTGGCTATGGTACTCATTCATACAACCTACTTTTCTCTCCACGTGTAGATTCCTAGACACCATCCCTCAGATACTGATATAAAATATACCCAGGTTACCTTCAGAGAGGTGCCTTCCTGCTCTCCGCTCTCTTCATTCAAGTGTGCAAAAACTGCTACTGTTTTCCTTCTGGTTACTTTCTTCAGCCTTTTCACTTTTCCCCTCCTTCTCCCTCTTCCTGCCCCTTCCTCCATCCCCATAATGAGGACTCCTGGTCTTTTAGGCAAAAGGAGAATAATCTTCTCCCCTGCACATTTTAGCTTGACTCGGGATACCAAATCAATCGCTGTACACTTTTCTATCATAATAAAAGCATGATCTATGTACCCAAGCTGTCACAGACAACATCTTTCTTCATTCTGATGTTATGGAAAACAGATATGCCTTAGAGGAAACACCTGTTGGAGACCTGCATAAAAGAAAAGGCTGGAGGAGCCCCACTTCATCATAAAGGCATCCATCTGGTGTCCTTGCCGAGCAAAACCTGATGCAACTTATTTCACCATCTCTTAACTAAAGCTCCCTTCTGTCGTATGCCTTGCAAATGACATGATCCTTGCAGAAATATACCTTCCTAAAGAGAATAATAAATCACCTATGGGAATGTGCAGCACTAGCAGTCTTATAACTAGGAAATGAAGGTTAGAACATAAAGGTTGATGCTATTGGAGGCAAGAGGTGCCACAGAACACCATCCTGGTCATTCAGGGCAAAAAGGAAAAGCCACACCCTAACCAGAGGTAGAAGTTTCCAGGGTGAAGGACCTTTCTGTATAGGAGAAACTGGCAAGAAATATGGTAGGAGTTCCCTGAGAGGGCCCTCAGCGGACATGTTTAGGATGAAGGCAGGGTAGTTCACTGGTCACAAGACGGGCTTCTCTTTGTGCAAGCAAAGTAGGACACTTCCACCTGGGAGCATTCAGGAAGCATCGAATTCTGAATTCCTCTCAGAGTCAGGTCTCTGATTTCCATATTCAGAGGCTGACAGGTCTAGCGTGTTGGGTGAGAACAGCTTTTGTAGCCAGTCCACTGGTGGATGTCCAGAGCAGCATGGGGATGAAGGCTCTAGCTTTCCTTGCTGATGACTGCCTTCCTCGGAGCTGCTTTCATATGCACGAAGCCAATTATCTTTTGAGTACAAGCGTGAGCACGTCCCAGCTAAGGAAGGCAGGCTCTTTCCTCTCTGCTCCCTGGAACCGTTCCGAAGAGTATTTTTATTCTTCCATGTGCATAGCAACTTATCCTGTATGAATCCTATCACTTAAAGGAAAATAGAAGCGAGGGACCATGTGCCTTCAGTTTCCAATGGTGACATCTGATGGAAGAGAGAGATCAAGCCATGTAGGAAATCCTCTGTTAAGGTGGGGTAGGCGTCAGTGTCAGGTCAGGAAATACAGTTTCCAAGACTCTAAGTCTGCTGTCATTATTTTCTCGAAGTTACAGACTTGACTTAGATTGTTCTTGAAGATGATCTACTAGTGGATGATATCCTCCACTGTTCATTGGTATCTATTATAAAGTTTAAAAGGCACCAACATTTCTTTTCTCTCTCTTACTCTTTTGCAGGCCACATTTTTGGATGTGTTAGGAAACCCTGGCATGTAACCATTCTATCTGAAGCCCTTTTAAAACTCCATAGGTGGCTTGTAAATTCTTAGGAGAGTTTTCTGGCCTGGTTGCAGAACAATGTATTTTTTGCTCAAGACTTGAGTTAAAGTAACAAGTTTTAAAGGCTTAGCATAGAAAGGACAAGCCCCTTGGCTGCGCGTTGGGAAGGAGTGGGGAGGAATGTGTCAGTGTGCCCAAGAGTTTCAGTGCCCTTCTTGGTTCAGTCTTTGGAAAACACTACTGAAACTGTACCTTGAAGGTGGTGATCAAGTTCCCACCAAAAATGGAGGGAATATCTTCTGTCCCAGGATCCCTTTGGTACTACTAAGGACTTTGTATCTTGAAGGCTACAGCTGCCTTCTCTCTGATGACTTGGTGTATAGTGACAAGGTGATTCAGTTTATACTTAATCTGAAAACACTAATTGCTTGTCAATTCTGACTACCACCTTTCATGTTCTAGGAAAAAGACAATCACCTAAAATTTGGGAATGTGAGGGCCAAGTTATATAACCAGTGCTTCCCACTCTATCCTGTGCCTGTCTCTTTCTCTCTCTGTCTTGCACGCATTTATACATACTACACAGGTGCTATAGTCAAATTTTCAAATATGACCCTTTATGGCCACGTTATGATTTCATTTTTCTGGGTTTCACCTTGTTTCCACTTATTCATAATAAGGCATTATTTTTTACCTTGAGGGAAACTTAAGGTTTAAAAACATGGGTTATTTTTTTACAGTCCATTCCCCTAGGAACCTATCGATGAGCAAATGGAGAGGGTTCCCGTGAGGTCTCAGACACTTTTGGGACCAAGAAACCAGGTAAGAATCTCAGGAAGGAGGAGAGCACAATCCCTGTCCTTGTTAGAAAGGCCTCGGTGATCACTGCCTTTTTCATGAGAAAGGCAAAGTGTGCACCTGGTTCTGCACCTTAATGACCAGCTTGACCAGATATCCTTGCTGAGACTCTGTTACCACAAGGCAGAATGCAAGAAAACCTGCCATGAAATCTCAGGGGATCATCCATATGTTGGCAGCAGGCTGGTGGTTATCTCTAAATCATCATGCCCTCTTCTGCCTTGTGGAAAACCCTAGGAAAGGACGGAAGTGGCTGCTGCTGTGCGTTCAGAACTGGAGGTTCCCTGTACAGGAGACTTTCAGCACTAAAACTGGACCCTCTACTACCAGAATGGGAAAAAGCTCCCAGGGAGGGAGGAAAAGGGAAGGGAGAATAAAACACTTGAAACACTATGCCCAGAAAACCTGCCTCTTTGCTTGTAGGCGGATTTGGTTGACGTTCAGTGGAAGGAAAGACAGTTGGGTAGTCAGAGCCCCGTATGTTTTAAGACAAGTAGGTTCCAGTGAATTCTATCTTCCAGTCTCCTGCCTCTGGTTCCTGTCTCTTGATTCTTTGCATAAGAAAACATGGTGGTATTATAAACTTTAATAGTAAAGATTGTAAGTATGATTTGTTTTTAAAAAAATCTGTGAATGGCATTTTAAAAAGGAGACATAATAAAATTCAGGGTATCCTTGTATTCAGTGTAATCTTGTTTCAGTCTACATAATCTGTAGACTGTGTTCTAATGTAAACCAAATCAGCTGTGAATAGAGTGTTCTGTTTGCCTTTAAATGCTGCTTTACAGATGGAGTCTATCAAATCTATGGCCTCTGTTTTCAATGTTTACAATTTAAAATCTCCACAAAGCCGTTTTTTTCCCCACCATCTTGCTTAGAAATTAGACACAAGTCAGAGTGGTCCCAGACCAGGTGAAGACAATAATAAGATGGTGCTTCTAGTAGATAAACCCACATCTGAGCTTTCACTTGAACATCTCTCTGTTAAGCTTTGCTTTATTTCTGATGGGTATAAACTGACAGCTTTCTGCAGAGCATTTTCTGTGAAAATATACATGTAGGCACCTCAGAATTTAAATTGTTACCAGACAGATGATCAAGGAGAAAGATAAAAAAAGACAGTTTCCCTCTTCCTCACCCACTCCCCAGACAGACCCTCATTTAAATCCCTTTATATTTTATGGATATTGCATTTGGGATTTCCTACAATTTGAGCACAAATGAGGCGTGACCCAAAGCAGTAGGTACCCTTAATAAAGGCTGGAGTTTGTGCTGTGGGTAGAGGAGCCTGGGGCTCAGAGCAAACCTCACATCTCAGGAGAACAGTCTCTACAGCCCATCTTTTCAGCATGAGGCTCTACTTCTAGGGTGCTCTTTCCCACCCCGCCTAACACCTTCTAAATATCAAGTGACATTCTAAACACAGAGGTTGACCTAAATGAAAACTATTTTCCAGAGTTTGGGATACAATCTTCTCTGCTCTGTGGATTAGCAACAGAAAGATCAAGTCAGTTACTGATACTTTTGATCCTGACACACATTATTGAAGTAAATGAGAATTTCAGGCAAAAGACTTTTGCCTTTTTGGTGGGATATGGAGGTAGGAAGTAGGAATTTGAAATATCTGCAAACTAGCAAATTTTTCATTGTATTTATAGTTTCTGAGGTTTTATGGGATTGAGCCTGGGTCAGAGATTAGCATGACAAAAATTATTTCCTCATGCATTGGGTGAGAAGCTTGGTCTGGGCAATTATCAATAATAATAACAGCCTCCCCCCGCCACTGAAGAAATTAGGACAGGAAAGAGTAGCATCCATCAAAATATTACTGGTGTGTGTGTGTGTGTGTGTGTGTGTGTGTGTGTGTGTGTGTGTGTGGTGAGGGAGGGCTATCAAACTGAAAGATACAAGCTGTGCAGAGGAAACAAAAATAATTGCAGGTTACATGAATGCTACTGGATTTTCTTTTTTAAATAAGAAGTTATTTGTGAAGTCTCCTTATCTACATTCCTTAGTTTCTCTGACATTCTTGTTGCTGAATGTCAACAAGGAGAGATTATTAGTGTGCTGGGGACTACAGGTTTTTGGAAACACTGAAAGGACCTAATGATGTGTTGAGGGTCACAGGCTTTTAAAATTTCCTCCCATCTGGAAGCCATCACTGGAGGGAAGGCTGTTGAATAAAGGCATCCTGAGTGTTGTAACATTTTACTTAGCACCAGTGACCTGTCAAGAAGCAATGGAGATAATGGCGGTGGAGGCCACTTGGGATCACTCATGACATGGGGCCCTCCTTCTGCTCAATGGACTACATGAAGCCTATTTTTTTTAAGTGGTGTGCCTTGATTAAAGGTGAAAAGTTAGAAGTAGGAGCCTCTGGGGGGTGGGAGAGGGAAAAGGCTGTGGTTAGTGTTCTTTAACAAGAAGAAGTGATTAAAGCGGGGCTGTTATTAGGGATGAAAGGTAGAGTCAGGTTTTTTTATTCCCTCACATGGGGGACATAGAAGGGGATCTGCAGAGTGATATGGCCTTAACAAGGCAGGAGGGTCACAAGCACTCTCCTTAGAGGTTCCCTATGTTTTAGCTCTTTAAGTTAAAGATGAATGAGAACGAAGGAGGAAAGAAGTAGAATGTTCCTCTTGTTCTGTTCACCTCTAATTTGAAATTAAGTTTCTGCAGCACATCAAGTCCTTAACTTTTCTTATATGTGACTATAAAGGTAACATTCACATCTGGATTTCCTGAAGCCAAGGCCTGTTGCATCAAGAAACCATCTGGATGCTCCACCTCTTACCTCTACTGCTTAAGCTCCAGAAGGAACTTTGCAATATTCTTTACTTAGTTCCAGCCTTTTAGAGGAGGGAGAGAAGGAGGGAGGGAGGAAGGGGGGGAGAGAGAGAGAGAGAGAGAAAGAGAGAGAGAGGAGAGGAAAGAAGAGAGAGAGAGGAGAGGAGAGAAGAGAGAGAGGAGAGGAGAGGAGAGGAGAGGAGAGGAGAGGAGAGGAGAGGAGAGAATGATCCTATAAACTTTCTGGAAACTTTGCTGTAATTTAAAAATCACCACCAAACACACGCACATATATACACATTTTGGCAATAAAATTCCTTTGTATGTCTCACCTAAATGTCCCCCGTGCCATGGAACCTGTGCATATTGGTAAGTGAGTTTTGCCTTGTATCTTTCTTGCCCTATCTCACACAAGGGACAAGAACATCCGATGGGCCAACACTAGTCACCCAACAGGCAGAAGTGCATGCCTATCCCTCTTTGCTGCCCATGCAGACCAAGTGGAAGACCCCTAATAGTGCACTGTCAAAGGTTTCAGCTAAGAAACTCTGGCTTAATAAATTGGCATCTGTATACAATTACATAGACACTTAATACAAATGTAAATGATATCTGCCTTCCTGATGAGTAGTTTCTTGACTATTTTGAAAGAATGCAACTGCCTTCCTATCATCTCTTTCTCCTCCACCTCAAAATCTCCATGGAAATAGATTCCAAGTTATATCTGAGCTCTCATCACTCTGTGAAATGAAAAAGAAATTATATGCTCTGTGAAATCTTCTCCCCATCTCATTCATTAGAGCATGTGAAAGGAGCCTATTCTCTCTCACTCAGGATGCTGGGAAAAGTCTAACAGTAACCACACCAGGTTTCAGGTGTCTTAATGGTTATTTTATTCTACTCTTTGATTCTTTAATTTTTTAAATTATCATCATCATCATTATTTTTTTTTTCAATATATGAAGTTTATTGTCAAATTGGTTTCCATACAACACCCAGTGCTCATCCCCAAAGGTGCCCTCCTCAATTAGATGTCTGGAAATAATAGGTAAAGATTAATTTTAGGATAATTTCACAAAGGCAATAATTCTCATCCCAAACTTTTACTAAAAGTTTTGAAGTTAAAAGGGTATTGAAGGGGCGCCTGGGTGGCGCAGTCGGTTAAGCCTCCGACTTCAGCCAGGTCACGATCTCGCGGTCCGTGAGTTCGAGCCCCGCGTCAGGCTCTGGGCTGATGGCTCAGAGCCTGGAGCCTGTTTCCGATTCTGTGTCTCCCTCTCTCTCTGACCCTCCCCCATTCATGCTCTGTCTCTCTCTGTCCCAAAAATAAATAAACGTTGAAAAAAAAAATTAAAAAAAAAAAAGGGTATTGAAGAGCTTGGAAAAGTAGAGAGGCAAATAAGGAGTACCCACATAAAGAGCAATTTGACTCTACAATTATATAATCTCAATTTCCCACTGAAACAAAATAATCTTTTAAATTATCATCATCATCATCATCATCATCATTATTATTTTGTTTGTTTCAGTGGAAAATTGAGATTATATAATTGTAGAGTCAAACTGCTCTTTATGTGGGTACTCCTTATTTGCCTCTCTACTTTTCCAAGCTCTTCAATACCCTTTTAACTTCAAAACTTTTAGTAAAAGTTTGGGATGAGAATTATTGCCTTTGTGACATTATCCTAAAATTAATCTTTACCTATTATTTCCAGACATCTAATAAATACTGGTCAACTACCTATCTAGAAAAGGATTGACAAATTTTTTTCTGTGAAGTGGCTGGGGAGATAGTATGTTAAATATCACAGGCCAAGAAACAAAAGTGGTATTATGCAGGTAGCTATATAAGAGAGAAATTAAATTTTCACAATCTCTCATTGATAGTATTCAAAATATACTACTACTATTGCTACTACTACTACTAATAAATATATTTTTGTATTACAGATCTACTAATCAAAACAAAGAAATTTTTAAAGGGATCTTCCTTAATTGGCATTCATAGTTAGTGTTCTCTGTCATCAAAATTAATTGCAAATGTTCTTATGTTAATGCTGACCCTAATAAAGTTTAACATATATAGTCTTTGAAAATGTCTGTTTACACAGATAGGTACTACCAAATACTGATCGTACCCCATGAGCATATGATTCTAATTGAGCATATGCATCACTTAGAAGGCATTTACAGAATTATATTAAACTCTTCTTTCAATATTTGTCTTTTGGCAGGTCATTATATGGCAGATCAATCACTTACAATGGAAGTTTAGGTGGCAATGCCTCAACTGCATAGTTAAATAAACTTAAAAACGTAGAAATTTCCTTTGCACTTGCATCAAGGTAAAAACAACAACAAACAAACAAACAAACAACACAAAATGCAAAACCAAAACCAAAACCAAAAAACATTCCTGGAACTGAGATCAGAAAATATGCCCACTCCAAATGTGTGTGGAGATAATGATCTCACTTCTTATAACTTTTGACATGATGGAAAGTATAGAAAGAAGTATGGCATTATTTGTGATTCAAAGAATGATAACTGTAAAGACTTTATACAGAATAAGTTTTACATATAAGCTTTGTTTTGTCTTTTAATTTGATGCTGGTTTCATTAAGAAACATTATAAAATCTACAGTGAATGCTAAGTCTTGAAGCCGCTTAGTGTTGAGAGCAGTTCTCCAGAAAAATTTCAGTTTTGACCCACAGCTCAAAAAATCACATTAAATCTTTTCAATGCTAAGCTCTTGAACTACTTTGTGGTAGGGCAAATCAAATACTCAGTTTATATTTCTGAGAAAAATTCACAGCACTAATAATAGTGTCCATGAGAGCAAATGAAATTCACCATTGACACTCTTGGCCAAACAAATATGATAAATTCACGTATTTCCCATAAAATACCTGCTATGGGTACTAGAATGAATAACCACAGTGTTTGCACACCTTGCATTCGCAAGCTTTGTAAATTTTTCTAAGTAGGATTTTATTTTTCTGTTCTACACGTATTTTTTACCATTATCAGTTGTAATACATCTTAGTGGGTTCCACTTCAGATTGTACTGGCTTAGTGTTTTCTCAACTTTTTTGAAGATATTTTCACAGGTAGTTGTGCCATGCAGACTATTCACAGAGGCTAATTTTTCAGTTACTTCAAATTCAGCATTGGCTCCCTTAATAATGAACAACTGGACAGTATCAGTAACATTTGGTGACTCACAAAGAGCCAAAGGAAACCACTCAAAATCTTTGGGCTTATTTTTTGATTAACTACTGTTATTGCTCCCAATGTCAACTCTTCAAGCAACTGTTTCTGCTGAAGGGCTAATAGTATTACACCATTATATTTTCTCTGGACACCCTTGCTGGCCGTTGCAAAAACAATTTAATTGACTTACCATCAATAAATGACTTCTCTTGCTTGGTTACCAAATAAGCTACTCATAAACAAACTTTGGGTGCAAATTTACTGTGATTAAACAGTCTTTTTAAATTTTCTAATTTTTTAAAGCAGTGCTTTACAGTAATAGGGAATACTGTAATAAGTACCTAATCTGATAATATCAACATATATTGCATTCTTTTAGCACAGCTATACTGTCACTGCAAATTAAACGCACTGTCCTGCCATTTCAAGCCATACTAAAATAAGTGGTGGGCTGGATTTGGCCCTTAGGCCATAATTTTCTGACCCCTGAGCTAGAACACATCCTGGCATCATTTAAAAATAACTTTTGCACAGATCAAAGATATCACAAAGTCCCTATGGCGTTTGTTAATGTTAAATTTGTGCATGCTTATCTATAATTCTAAAATGTTTGGGTTTTTTAATTTGCAGATTAGAAATGATAAATTATTGTTGAAGAGAGTAGTTTCTGCAAAGAGATGGTTTATATCAGTTTAAAGGATCATGGCAATTTTAATATGAAGATGAAAAACTAGAAAAAGTAGCCATGGTGAAGAAGTACTTCTAGAATGGCTGTAAGGACCTCCAAAAATCTATTCTTTCATAAAAACAAGAGATATGGACAGAAACTTCCAAAGTCAACTTTTTTCAGAATTCTGAAAATTAACCAGAGGCTTCAAGTAATTAAGGAGTGTTTAGTTAAAGGAAAATGGCAGAGTCTTGGTAAAAAACAAACAAACAAAAAAACAAAACAAAACACAAACAAAACAAACAAAACAAACAAACAAAAAACCCAGTGAATTTGTGCATTTAACTTGCCTTAATCTCATTCCCCTCTTCCCAGCTCTGAAGTAGCTTTAGAATCAACAGCCTCACAATCTCAGTATCCACAAAATCAGCAGTCTAGCAGCCACTGGAGGGGGAAGGACAGATCTTGGGCTCCCCAAGAGTCCCATATAAAATGTCATTGTTTGAGTTTTATGGAAGCTTCCTGGAGATACCCACCCACAAATAAAGGTCTGTCTTCATATGACCTGATTCGGATTTTCCTCAGAGGGAATAGCTAGTACTCCTGAAGAATTTTCCAAAACTGGGGAGTAGCAGTTGCTTTAAATTGCAGATATTGAGGAAGAGATAACAGTGTAACAAACAAAAGGAGAGCCAAAAATTCCTTAAATGGCAAAAGTGGAGAAGGGGGAAGTCCATGGGAGCTTGACAAGCTTTGATTTATTCATTCTAGGAATTTAAAAGGAAGCACATGCATGTACAGGGCTGTGCACATGATGCCCAAGAGACTTGAGACATCCCTGATCTCTTATTTGTGGCTGCCCTGGAGAGTCTACACAGAGAGGTAAACTGCTAGGGTGTTGAAGGCACTCCCCGACTGCACACAGAGCCCCTTGGCAAAGGTGGAGAGATTTATTGGTTCGAGGCATTTAAGGGAATCTCAGTGCAATCGTTAGCTAACCAGAAAGCTGAGTGTGTAAAGACTTCAGTGTCAACATACCACAGAGAATACAGACTTTAAAAAATTATTTCAGAAAAGTTTTGTGACAAACAACAGGAACACGAACAACAGCAAACTCTAGGGTGAGGGGGGAAATAATTTCTAGAGTTGCTGCTTTCTATTATTAAGAACATGTGGCTTTTAACAAGATATTATGAGACACCAATATCAAGGACGTAGGGCCCATACACAGCGAAAAAGTAGCAAAAAAGCAGTCAATAGAAACTGTCCCTGCGGAAGCCCAGACCCAGGACTTACTACGCAAGGATTTTAAAACAGCTACCATAAATACAATTTAAAAAATGAGGAAACCATGTCTAAAGAACTAAAGAAAATTATGAGAACAATGTTCACCAAATACAGAATATCAATAAAGAGATAGAAAATAAGAACCAAATGGAAATTCTGGAGTTGAAAAGTATAATAACTGAAAATATATTTTTGTTTTTTTTTTAATTTTAATTCCAGTATAGTTAGCATACAGTGTTATATTTGTTATATTTGTTTTGTTTGTTAAATTCCACATATGAATGAAATTGTATGGTACTTGTCTTTCTCTGATTATTTCACTTACTGTTACACCTTTCAGATCTATCCATGTCCTTGCAAATGGAAAGATTTCATTCTTTTTTATGGCTGAGTAACATTCCATTGTGTATAGACCATATCTTCTTCATCTACTCATCCATTGACAGACACTTGAGCTGCTTCCATAGTTTAGCTATTATAAATAATGCTGCAATAAACATAGGGGTGCATATTTCCCCTTCAATTAGTATTTTCATATTTTTTGGGTAAATACCCCATTGTGCAATTACTGGATCAAATGGTAGTTCTATTTTTCATTTTTGAGGAAACTCCATACTGTTTTCCACAGTGGCTATACCAGTTTGCATTTCCACCACCAGTGCATGAAGATTCCTTTTTTTTCCCAATCTTCACCAACACTTGTTGTTCCTCGTGTTTTTGATTTTCACCAATCTCACAGGTATGAAGTAGTATCTCATTATGGTTTTGATTTGCATCTCCCTGATGATGATGAGTAATGTATAGCATCCTTTTGTGTGTCTATTAGACATCTATATGTCTTCTTTGGAGAAATGTCTGTTCGTGTCTTCTGCCCATTTTTAATTGGATTATTTGTTTTTGGGGGAGGGAAATATTTATACTAGAGGGGCTCAACAAGAGATCTGAACTGGTACAAATAAATCAACAAACTTGAATATAGGTCAATGGAGACTATTTAATATAAAGAATAGGGGGGAAATGAAGAAATATGAACAGAGATTCAGAAAACTAGAAAACAACTTACACATGAGAACCTCAGAATGAGTGGAGAGAAAGGGGCAAAGAGAATATTTGAATGAATAATGACCAAACACTTCCCAAATTGAATGAAAACCTTAAACTATATGTCTACAAATCTCATCATACTCCAAGTAGGATAATAGCTACATTATAATCAAACTTTGAAGACCAAAGACAAAGAAAGAATCTTGAATGCCAGGAAAAAAGAAAACAACAACAGTATGATTGGCACAAGACAAAAGTTGCCAACTCCCACTGTTTCTTTTTTTTTTTATTTTTTTTAACATTTATTTATTTTTGAGAGAAAGAGACAGAATGCAAGAGGGGGAGGGCAGAGAGAGAGGGAGACACAGAATCAGAAGGAGGCTTCAGGCTCTGAGCTGTCAGCACAGCAGGGCTCACACTCACAAACTGTGAGATCATGACCTGAGCCAAAGCCAGATTTTCAACTGTCTGAGTTACCCAGGTGCCCCAACAAACCCCACTGTTTCTTTTCAACATTGTACTGGAGGTTCTAGCCAGGGCAATCAGGGAAAGAAAGAAAGAGAGAAAGAAAGAAAGAGAGAAAGAGAGAAAGAGAGAAAGAAAGGAAGGAAGAAAGGGAGAAGAAAGAAAGGAAGGAAGAAAGGGAGAAAGAAAGAAAGAAAGAAAGAAAGAAAGAAAGAAAGAAAGAAAGAAAGAAAAGAAAAGAAAGAAAGAGAAGGAAAGAAAAAAGAAAAAGGAAAGAAGGAAGGAAGGAAAGACATCTAGATAAGAGAAACAGAAGTAACTATCTGCATATGACACAATCTTACATTTATACGTAAAATCCTAAGGAATACACACACAAAAATTTATTAAAACTACCAACTTCAGCAAGTTTTCATGATACATATCAATAAACAAAGATACATTGTATTTCTTTATACTAGCAATGAACAATCTGATAATAAATTAAGAAAACAATTCCATTTACAACAGCATCAAAAAATTTAAATATTCAGGAATAAATTTAACAAAAGACATCCAGGATTTGTACAATGAACACTGCAAACTTTTGTTGAAAGATATTAAAGAAGATCTAAAGAAATAGAAAGACATCTCATGTTCATGGATTGAAAGACTAAGTATTATTAAAACAGCAATTCTCTTCAAATTCATCTGAAGTTTTAACTCAGTTTGTGTCAAAATTCTAGGTGTAGGGGTGGCTAGGTGGCTCAGTCAGTTAAGCATCTGACTCTTAATTTTGGCTCAGGTCATGATCTCTTGGTTGTGAGATCAAGCCCTGTATTGGGCTCTGGGCATGGAGCCTGTTTAAGATTCTTTCTCTCACTCTCCCTCTGCCCCTCCCCTGGTTGTGTGAGCTCTCTCTCTTTCTCTCTCTCTCTCTCAAATAAAATAAAATAAAATAAAATAAAATAAAATAAAATAAAATAAAA
>NW_024412376.1:7527546-7548606 GCF_014898765.1 Herpailurus yagouaroundi
AATAAAATAAAATAAAATAAAATAAAATAAAATAAAATAAAATAAAACAACAAAAAATAATAAAATGAAATGAAATGAAATGAAATGAAATGAAATGAAATAAAATAAAATAAAATAAAATAAAATAAAATAAAAAAGAAAACTTAAAAAAAATCTAGCTGTATTTTTTTTTAGGATAACTTGACAAGCTGGTACTAAAATTCATACGGAAATTGAGGAACTTAGAATAATCAAAGCAATCTAGACAAAGAAAAAAGTTAGGGAATCACACTTCCTGATTTCACAACTCATTGCAAATTATATTAATCAAGACATTATGTTAGTGGCATAAGGACAGACATATAGATCAATGGAATGGAATTAATAATCCAGATATGAACCCTTTCATTAGTGGCCAATTCATTTTCAAAAAGAGAACAAGCATAATTCAATGGGGGAAAAGAATAGTATTCTCAATAAATACTACTGGTACAAATGGATATCCACACGTAGAAGAATAAAGCCAGGTCCTTCTCTTACACCTTATACAAAAATTAACTGAAACTGGATCAAAGACTTAAATGTAAAAGCTAAAAGCTTAAACTCTTAGAAGAACACAGGTGTAAATCTTCAAAGCCTTGGATTAGGCAATAGTTTCTTAGACATAACACCAAAGAGCACAGGCAATAAAAGAAAATACAGACAAGTTGGATGTCATTAAATTGGAAATCTTTGCGGTTCAAAGGAGTCCGTGAAGAAAGTGAAAAGACAACTCATGAAATGTGAGAAAATATATGCAAATAATATATCTGACAAGGAACTTAAGCAGGAACATATAAGTAACTTTTACAATTCAACAACAAAAGGACAATCTGGGCAAAAAATGGGTAAAAAGGCTTGAATAACCATTTCTACAAAGAAAACATGCAAATAACCACTAAGCAGATGAAAAGATGCTCAAAATTATTAGCCATCAAGATACTCAAATCAAAATAATGAGATACTTTACACCCACTAGAATGGCTATAATAAGAAAGACACATAATAACAAGTGTTAGAGAAACTGAAACTCTCAGACATTGCTATATCCTATACTTTTAAGTCTATATCCAACAGAATTGAAAATATGTGTTTATATAAAACTTAGACACAAATGTTCATTGCAGCTACTCATAAGAGCCAAGGAAATAAACAGCCCAAATACTTATCAATGGATAAATAAACAAAATATAGTGGGCTGATACATTGGAATATTATTCAGTGCTAAAAAGAATGAAGGATTGACATGCTGTAAACCTTGAAAACATTATGCAAGTAAAAAGAAGCCAGATACAAAAGACCATATATTGTATCATTCAATTTTTATGAAATATTTATAAAAGGAAAATCCATAAAAGTAGAAAGTAGATTAGTGATTACCAGAGGGTATAAGGGGTATATGGGAAGTGACGGCTAATGGCTATGAAGTTTCCCTTGAGAATGATGAACCTGTTCTGAATTTAGATATTTATGATAGTTGACAACTCTGTGACTAAAACCACTGAGTTATACAGTTTAAAGGGTGAAGATTAAAGTATGTGAATTATATCTCAATAAAGGTTTCAATAAAAATACAAAGTAGCCACAAGAAGGAAAAGGTATTTTATTTATTTTGTACTCTTCATTAATTTTTAAGTGTATTATAGTACTACTATAGTATTCTATTTATTTTCTTAGAGGGCCAAATTCTCCTCCAATTCAATAAACTATAACTGTACTGTGTGCCATAATACATATGATGACTACAGTCATAATGATAATTGAATAGCCTAGAAAAAGTTCAGTTATAGTCAACACATTCTTCCACAAAGAATCAGGAATTCCATAAAAAATCACAAATCCTATGTTTCTAGGGTTATTTCCATGTAAAGTTATTAAGTGATAAGTAAGTTCTAGGCAAAGTTATCCAGAATGATTCATTCTGAGACTTCTGACTCATGGAGGTTGGAAAATCTTGTAATGAATATCTCATATAACGTTGACATTTATAGAAGATGAAACACTGTTCAAATTTCCACTCCAAGGCCTTACATGTTCGATTGAGTTCCATGAGAACAGAGATCACATGCGTGTCCAGGCACTCAGCATAGTGTCTTCCACATTAAAATTACTGGGGGCATCTATTAAATTTCCAGTAAATATTTGTTGACTTAGTGTTTAGAGACTGAATGATGACAGGCATTGACTGTATCTCCAAAGTTGGCCAGTTGTGTTGCCACATTTTATTGATTCAAGAGTTATAAGTCCAGCATCTCTCCTACAACTAAGGAATTTAAACTCAAAATAAAATTCAACTTCCTTATAGCTTTCACTTTCCATGATGTTAGGGAAATTCCAATCTATTTGTAGGTACATGGTGATTACAGTGAGATGGGCACCCTCACCAAACCATAAACTAACAGGTAAAATTTAAAGTAATAAAATACACACATGATGAATACCATTGGATGTATTAGAGAGAAAAAAAAAAGAGATTATCTAATACCCCCAGTTCCAGGGGAAAATGTTCAAGATAGCAGGTTGAATAAGATTATAATTTAGTAAATGGATTTAATAAATACCATTTCTAAAGAAATATTCTCTTTTTTTTTAATAGGGCAATATATACATTTATTAATAGAACAAGTTTAAATAATAAGCTGTTTAAACAAGGTATAACATATACGCATATATGTTATGTAAAAAATATATATATATACACACACAATATAACATACATACCCGCTAATATATATGGGACAAAATTTTAACTGAATATATTAATATTTTCTTATATATTTTCTCAAATCTAAAATGAAATATGTATTGTGTGTCTATGTGCATAATCTCTACCCTGATATACATGTAGGTGGATTCCTATTTGTTTTAAGGAGTGAATTGCTATGTATTTCCTATTATGTTATTATTTTTTTTTTAATTTTTATTATTTTTTTATTTTTTATTTTATTTTTTTATTTATATATGAAATTTATTGTCAAATTGGTTTCCATACAACACCCAGTGCTCATCCCAAAAGGTGCCCTCCTCAATACCCATCACCCACCCTCTCCTCCCTCCCACCCCCCATCAACCCTCAGTTTGCTCTCAGTTCTCAACAGTCTCTTATGCTTTGGCTCTCTCCCACTCTAACCTCTTTTTTTTTTTTTTTTCCTTCCCCTCCCCCATGGGTTCCTGTTAAGTTTCTCAGGATCCACATAAGAGTGAAACCATATGGTATCTGTCTTTCTCTGTATGGCTTATTTCACTTAGCATCACACTCTCCAGTTCCATCCACGTTGCTACAAAAGGCCATATTTCATTTTTTCTCATTGCCACGTAGTATTCCATAGTGTATATAAACCACAATTTCTTTATCCATTCATCAGTTGATGGACATTTAGGCTCTTTCCATAATTTGGCTATTGTTGAGAGTGCTGCTATGAACATTGGGGTACAAGTGCCCCTATGCATCAGTACTCCTGTGTCCCTTGGATAAATTCCTAGCAGTGCTATTGCTGGGTCATAGGGTAGGTCTATTTTTAATTTTCTGAGGAACCTCCACACTGCTTTCCAGAGCGGCTGCACCAATTTGCATTCCCACCAACAGTGCAAGAGGGTTCCCGTTTCTCCACATCCTCTCCAGCATCTATAGTCTCCTGATTTGTTCAGAAATATTCTCTAAATAAAGTCCCTTTAGCCTAGGAAACGAAGAGCAGCTGGAGCCAATCACTTATCTAAACTCTTCCCATAGGAAATGTTTCCTTCCCTCTTGGGCTCAAACTCATTTGGCAATAGGTTGGAAAGGAAGCTCTGGTCCTGACATGTAGATGCAACAGGCTGTGATTAGCCTAAGAATCATTCAACTAACTCATTCTGCTATAATTTCACATTTTTCAAACAAACTTCAGATTATACTCTGTTTTATAATAGGTACCACATATTGAGTAAGCACTATTTGGAAGGCACTGTGCTAGGCGATTCACGTTGATTATTGCTAATCCTGCAATCACCTTATTTTCAAATGAGGAATTTTAGGAAGCTAGGTAACTTGATCAAGATCTCACTGTTGTTCTATGAATAAGGAGAGATAGACTGGCCATGCCAACTTGAGTATTTATGTACCTTGAGTATTGTAAAGTAACATATGACCATTTGGTTGGCATACATCCTTTCCTAGAAGGTCAAATTAAAGCCGATCAAACTGAAAAACAGACTCCATTGAATGGCAAATAACCAATATGATAAGAATACCAACCTATGAGAGAGCTTGAAAGCAAGCAAATATTGCCAGTTTCTCCCACTTAAACACTGATATCAGCATTCACAAAGGCAAAAGTATTGGAAATTCTTTGAAAAAAAAAAAGCGTTTCTGCAGCATAATGATTTCATGAGAGAAGAAATACCATGCTATGTTTCAAAACGTATTTTGTTTTAAACAAATTTTATCTTGTTTATAGGCAACCATGTAGCCTGAGTTAAATGGGTAGGTAATGGCTTTTGGTTTTACTATCATAGTTTTGCCTTTTCCAGAATTTCATATAATTTGAATCATAAGATATGTAGCCTTTTCAGACTGACTTCTTTTTCTTAGCAATAATCATTTAAGAGTCTTTGTTGTCTTTCTGTGTCTTGATAGTTTATATTTTTTAATTATGGAATAAAATTCCATTCTTTGAACAGCATAGTTTGTTATCCATTCCCCTATTAAAAGGTATCTTCATTGCTTGTACTTTTTGATGTTTATGAATAATCGGCTATAACATTCACATGCAGGTTTTCATGTGTATATACATTTTCAAAGAAGTTGGGTAAATACTTAAGAGCACAATTACTGGATTGTATGGTAAGACTATGTTTAGTTTTGTGAGAAATCTCCAAGCTCTCTTCCCAAGTGACTGCCATTTTACATTACCAAAACAATGAATGAGAGTTCCTGTTGCTACACAGTTGGAGGAATTGGTTTTGTTGGTTTTGTTGAATTTTAGTCAAATGAAAAGTTATATGATGGTATCTCATCAATGTTTTATTCTATAATGACAAATGACTTGAGCATCTTTTCATGTTTATTTTCTAGCTGTATATCCTTTTTTTTTTATTGAGGTGACTTTTGAGCTATTTGCTAATTTTTAATTAGGTTGTTTTTCTTATTGAGTTTTTTTTGTTTATTTTGGACACAAGTCCTATACGAAATATGTGGCTTGCAAATATTTCCTGTGGCTTATCTTTTCATTTTCTTAACAGTGTCTTTCAAAGAACAGAAGCTTTTGAGTTTAATCAATTCCAATTTATTGATCTTATACTATTTCCTTTCCTAGATTGTACTTTTGGTGTTTTATCTAAAAACTCATCTATCTATAAAAAAATAAATAAATAAAAACTCATCTACAAACCCGACTCCCCCTAGCCATTCTCCTATGTTTTCTTCTAGAAGATATATAGTTTTGCATTTTACATTTAGATACACATTTTGATCCAATTTTTGTTAAAGGTATAATTTACGTGTACATCTAGGTTTGTTTGGTTTTGGTTTTTGCATGTGGACATTGAATGGTTCCATTTCCACTTGTTGAGAACACCATCCTTTTTCCATTTAATTGCCTTTGCTCCTTTATCAAACATCAATTTATCACATTTGTGTGGGCCTATTTTTGAGTTTATGTGTTATATTGATTAACATGTATATTCTTTTACCAGTACCATGATGTCTTGGTTAATGTAGCTGTAAGCCTTGCAATTGGGAAGCATGAGTCCTCCAACCTTGTTCTTCTTCAATACTGTGTTGGCTATTGCAGACCTTTTCCTTTCCAAATGAATTTTAGAATCATTTTGTAAATATCTACAAAACAGCTCACTGGAATTTTGATTGGAATTGTGTTGCAGTTATAGATCAAGTTGGAAGGAACTGACATCTTAAGAATACCGAGTGTTCCAATTTATGAATATGGAATCATTCTGCATTATTTAGTTCTTCTTCAATTTCTTTCATCAGAGTTTTATTTTTTTGTATGTAGATCCTATACATATGTTGTGAGCTATGTAATTTTCTTTTGATGCTATTGTAAATCGTATTTTTAAAATTTCAAATTCCAGTTGTTTGTGGCTTGGATATGAGAAAACAATTGGTTTTTGTATATTAGTCTTATAAGACTTTGCTATACTCACATAATAGTTGCAAGTATATTTTTGTAGAATCTCTGGGATTTTTACAGAGATAGTCATCTGAGAAGAAAGATAATTTTACTTCTTTCTTTTCAATTTGTGTAACTTTTATTTTCCCTTTTTTTGCCTTATTTCACTTGCTAGAACATCCAGTATGTTGGTAAGTAGGAATGATAAGAGGGTATATCCTTGCCTTGTATATGACCTTAAGGGGAAAGCATCCAGTTTCTGGTTATTAAATACGATGTTATCCATATGCTTTTCATAGATATTCTTTATCAAGTGGAGGAAGCTAGCCTCTCTTCACCTAGTTGGCGGAGTTTTTCCTTTTTAATCATGAGTGAATGTTATTATTGGGCCAAATGCTTTTTATGCATTGATTGAAATGATTATATGATTTTTCTTCTTTGGTCTGCTATATAGACAATTACATTGATTGATTTTTCAATGTTCAACCAGCCTTACATTTGGAATAAATCCTAAATGGTCATAATAAAAATTCTTTTTACATATTATTACATTTCAATTGCCTTTATTTTGTTGTGGATTTTTGCACATGTTCCTATGAGATACTGGCCTATAGTTTTCCTTTCTTATAATATCTATATCTGGTTAGGATAATGGTCCTGAGTTAGGAAGTATACAGTTTATTCCTATTTTGTGAAAGAGATTGTGGAGAATTATTATCATTACTTAAATGCTTGGTAGAATTCACCAGTAAAAACTTCTGGGGGCTATTAATCATTGGCTATATTTATTTATACAGATAGGTCTATTCAAAGAGTTTTGTGTGAGTTTGGGTACTTTGTATCCTTTTTAAAAAAAAAAAATTAATGCTTATTTATTTTTGAGAGAGACAGAGAGAGAGAGAAGTGCAGAGTATGAGCAGGGGAGGAGCAAAGAAAGAGGGAGACAGAATCTGAAGCAGGCTCGGGGCTCTGAGTTGTCAGCACAGAATCCAGTGCAGGGCTTGAACTCAAGAACCATGAGATCATGACCTAAGCTGAAGTCAGACACAACCTACTGAGCCACCCAGATGCCCTAGTACTTTGTGTCTTTCAAGGAGTTGTTCCATATCATCTAAATCAAATTCTCTGCAGAGATTTAATAGAATTTCTAAATTATCCTTTTAATGTTCATGGAATCAGTAGTTAATGACCCCTTTTCATTTAGTCTGGCTAGAAGTTTATAAATTGTACTGGTATTTTCAAAGAACTACCTTTGGGTTTTGTTGATTCCATTTTGGTTTTTTGTTTTAATTTTAATTGACCTATACTCTAATTTCATTATTACTTTTCTTCTGTTTAGTTAATTTTTTAAGGTAGAAGCTTAGATTATTGACTTTAGTTCTCTCTTTTCTAAACATAATTCATTCAGTGTCATAAAATTCCCTTTAGGCACTGCCTTTTTTCATGTCACTAATTTTGAGAATTTGTATTTTCATTTTTCTTCGAAACATTTTAACATTTCCTTTAGACTTATTCTTTGACCTATATGTTATTTAAAATTTGTTTATTTCCACATATTGGGGGGGGGGCGGTTTCTAGCTCTTTCTGTAGTTGATTTCCAATTTAATTCCATTGAGTTCTGAAAACAGATTTTGTATGATTATGATTCCTTTAAATTTCTTAATGTATTGGCCCAGAATGTAGGATGGCCCTGAAGAATGTAGTCTATTTTATATACTTAAGAATGTGCATATTGCTATTGTTGAAGTATCCTACAAATGTCAATTAGATCAAGTTGATTGATAATCCTGTTTAGAGCAACTATATTCTTACTGATTTTCTGCTAACTTGATCAATTACTGAAAAAGGGGTCATTAAATCTCCAACTTTAAGAGTGGATTTGTTTATTTCCTCTTTCAGTTCTATCAATTTTTTATTCCATGTATTCTGATGATCTGTTTTTAGGTACATACACATTTAGGATCATTATATCTTCTTGAAGGATTGACCTCTTTATCATTAAGTAATGTCCCTCTTTATCCATTCTCCTTGTTTTGAATCTTCTTTGATAAAATTCAAGCTTTCTTTTTCATTAGTATTAGCACGGGTTATCTTTCTCCATCTTTTCATTTTTAACTAGACCAAATATTTATATTTAAACTGAGTTTCTTATAGTTAGCATACATTTAGGTTCTGTTTCCTTATTCACACTGATGATATGTCTTTTACTTGTTTTATTTATACCGTTCTTATTAAAAGTGATAACTGAGGGGTGCCTGGTTAGGCATCCAACTCTTGTTTTCCGCTCAGGTCATGATCCCACAGTTCTTGAATTCGAGCCCCTCATCCAGCTCTGTGCTGACTGTGCAGAGCCTGCTTGGGATTCTCTCTCTGCCCCTCAACTGCTCACCCTCTCTCTCCCTCTCTCAAAACAAATAAACTTAATTTAGAAAATTTTAATTAAAATTAATTAAAAATTAAATTAATTAAAAATTAATTAAAAATTAAAATTTAAAGTGATCACTGATATAGTTGGATTATCTACCATGTTTGTAATTGTTGCTATTTGTTACATTTATTCTTCTCTCACACCTTTTTTTTTTCTGTCTTCTCTGGTTTCAACTGGGCATTTTATATTAATTCATATTAACTCCTCCTTTAGGATATTGCTTGTACTTCTTTTTTTTTTAATTAAAGTTTTTTTTAAATTTATTTTTTATTTGTTTTTATTTTTTAAAATTTACATTCAAATTAGTTAGCATATAGTGAAACAATGATTTCAGGAGAAGATTCCTTAATGCCCCTTACCCATTTAGCCCATCCTCCCTCCCACAACCCCTCCAGCCACCCTCAGTTTGTTCTCCATATTTATGAGTCTTTTCTGTTTTTTCCCCCTCCCTGTTTTTATAGTATTTTTGTTTCCCTTCCCTTACGTTCATCTGTTTTGAGAGACAAAACAAATTTAAAAAAAATTTTAAATTGCCTTTAAATTTGCAATATACATTTTTGACTAATCTAAGCCCACCTTCAGATAACACTATAATGCTTTGTGCTGGTAGCTTATGACAGAGTATTCCTGATTCTTCCATCCCCTCTCTTATGACATTGCTTTTATTCATTTCATGTATGTATACGCCATCAACACTGATACAATTTTACTATCAGTACTTTAAACGAGAAACTGAAAACAAAAATGAAGTATTTTATTTTACCTTCATTCATTCCTTCTCTAATGCTCTTTAATGTAGATCTGAGTTTCTGACCTATATCATTTTCCTTCTTCCTGAAAAGACCTTCTTACTTTCTTACCTTCTTTTGATTCTTCTTAGAAGGCAGGCCTTCTGGTGATGAATTCCCTATGTCTCTCTCCATCTGAAAAAGTATTTTTCTCTTTACTTCTGAAGGAAAATTTCACTGCATATAAAATTTTAGGTTGATGGGCTTTTCCCTACCAATACTTTAAATATTTCACTTCACTCTCTTTCTTACCATAGTTCCTGACAAAAAGACCACTGTAATTCTTATCCTTGTTCCTCCACAACTAGTCTGGTTTTTCCCCTCTGCTTTCCTTCACAAGTTTCACTTTGTTTTTGTTTTTTAGTGGTTTGAATATGATATGCATAATTGTAGATATTTTCATATTTATCATACTTGGTGTTCTCTGAACTTTCTGGATCTGTGATTTGGTGTCATTAATTTTGGAAATTTCTCAGCCAGTATTACTTCAAATATTTCTTCTGCTCCCTTCTCCCTTTTTATTCAAAAATGGATGTGCTACACAATTTCAAATTGTCTCATATTTCTTCAGTATTTCTCTGATTCTTCATTCTTCTTTCCTTTTTCTTACATATCACTTGGGGGAAATTTCTGATGACATATCTTTAAGCTCACTCATTCTCTCTTCTGCTTTGCCCAGTCTACTAGTGAGCCCATCAAGGCATCTTTTTCAAAATTTCTGTTATAGTGTTTTTGATTTCTAGCATTTCCTTTTGATTCTTAGAATTTCCATCCCTCTGCTTATATTACTCATTTGTTCTTCTATGTTGCTTACTCTTTTCATTAGAGCCCTTAACATATTTATCATACTCATTGTATTTATTTTTGTTTAGTTTTTTTTAAGTTTATTTATTTATTTTGAGAGAGGGAGAGTGAGTGGAGGTGGGGCAGAGAGAGAGAGAGAGGGAGACAGAGAATCCCAAGCAGGCTCCATGCTAACAACTGAGCTTGAATTCACAGATTCTGAGATCATGACCTGAGCCAAAATCAAGAGTTGGACGCTTAACTGAGCCACTCAGACACTCCTAATCATACTCATTTTATTTTTTTTTAATGTTTACTTATTTATTTTGAAGGGGGGTGGGCAGAGAGAGAGGAAGAGAGAGAGAATCGCAAGCAGGCTCTTTGCTATCAGCACAGAGCCCAATGCAGGGCTCGATGTCATGGCTTGTGAGATCATGACCCGCGCCGATGTCAAAAGTCCGACGCTTAGCTGACTGAGCCCCATAATCATACTCATTTTAAACCTCCTGTCTGATAATTACATCTGAGTTTTGTTCTAATTCTTGCTTTGTCTCTTTAAATAGTGTTATTTCTTGCCGTTTAGCATGCTTTTTGTTTTGCTTTGTTTTTATAATGGGATACGATGTATTAAGTAGTAACAACTAAAGTAAATAGATGTGAGTGTGAGGCTTTATGTTAATCTGGCTAGCAGTTGCACTATGTTTAATGCTCTGTGTGGCTGAAGTTCCCAGAGGCTTCAAATTCCTCTCTAGTGTCCTTGCTTTTGTCTCATCTGTCTTTGGGTTTCTCTAAGAACTGTTTCTTGCATAGTCTGCCCTTTGCAACATTTTCAACTATAATCCACTGTCATTATAGCTGAGACCTGTTGGTGTGGTAGTAATGTACAGGAGAGGGGAAGATTACATAATTTTGTGATTAAATCTGTTTTTAGTAGTCCTGTGATCTTCACAAGTGTATCTTAGCTCTACCCTGCTGCCCACACATGAGAAAGAAGGCTATGCAGGGCTCAAGTGGGAGAAATGCCATTCCCTGACCTGAGGCAGGCACTGGTAAAACCTTTTCCCCTAGGGAGTAAGCCTGTGTCATGGTGAACCCCGGGGTATATTTCACTACAGTTACTCTTCCCCTCCTGCTGTCGGAGTTGTTGAAGTGTTTTTTTCTGGCTCTTTACTGTGAGAATTTGGTAGAGTTCCTGAAGGTAAAACCCCCAAAAGTGTGGATGTTCCTGTAAACGTGCAGCCCCTAGGAGTTTCTCACTCTTCACCTGATCCACACTCAACATCTGTCAATTCACCAAAATTACCACTTAAGCTCACACCAGTGTCTGGGTCCACTGGGTCTCTCCTCAGGTAGGTGTATCTCTGCCGTGACTCTCCAGATTTCAGGGTGATGGTTTGTCCTGTAAACCTCAGTTCTCAGATGGGTGAAGAAAAGTCTTTAATTTTCAGTTTGAACAGTTTTATTTTTCCTGTTGTAAGGACAGGAGTGATGACTTCCAAACTCTTTACCTGTTGGAGCTAAAACTGGAAATTTGGCAATGGCTTTCCTTCTTCTCCATAATGCAAGTTTCAGAGGCTGGTTCTTCCAGGTCACAGAACCAGCTCAGTTTTCAAATATGGTTCATATCTTAGCACATCCCATCTACCTGTTTAATCTGAGAACTCCCTCTTCAGTAATTAAATATACTTTCTTCATGGGTCATTATGGTGTGATTTATGACATGCGTGTAATTGTCAGAATTACTGTGGGTAATTAAAATATGAAGTGAATGCTGCCAGAGGCTTCAGTCACTCTCAGTGCCCTCATTAAAAATCAGGAGCTGACCAAATTATAAATAGACTGGTTTGCACAAGTTCCAGGCAAAACCTAATTATGAAACTTATCCTTATTCTATCAGAACTCACTCCATTAGTCATGCAAATTCTGAAAATGATTAAGTTATTTTATGTGCCGGAATTGTGGAATTAATAATAAAGAGGTGAGTAGCAGTAATTAGACATTACTATGAAACTTTATTATGTCAGGTCACTCTGGGTCATACTGTCTCTCTTCCTGACCCCACATCCAATACAACACAATACACACACACACACACACACACACACACACACACACACACATCTTTGAAATAGTTTAGAAAATGGCTTAATATTTAATAGTTTTAGTGGATTTATAAGAACTTTTTAAAATGGGAGCCAAAACAAAGAAGGATTTGTAAACTCTGCATGAGGTATTATCTTGGAGTTGGTCAGAGAAAGAGATTTAGTAAGTATCATCAGGGGAATCCTTTCTCTCTACAAAAGGCAAAATACCACAAGGAGAAATCAGTTACTATGAGGATGTTTCAAGATATGGAAGCTGGACCAGGAGCAAGTGATAACTTAAAGCTTAAAGGACCTTTAGATGACCATGTCTACCTCCTTTCTAATTTGCAGACAGGGGACTTAGCCTAGAGACATCGTGTGGTTGCCAGTGAACAAGAGAGTCAGGTTTGAGCTTAGTGTCATGCTTCTTTTCTCTAAAGTGCGGGAGGACACAGACTGATGGGGAAATTGGTGAACATCAGTTTTCTCATCATGGGACTGGGTGAAAGAACATTGAAGGCAGGTCCATACTAAATTTCCAGAGTATGTAAAAGGTCATCTACTGGTGGTTTAGTTTGGTGAATCATAGTCTCATCTGAGACAATCTGTTACTATATAGAAACAGAGACATCAAGATGCTTACTCAGAAGAGCCTGAGAACTTTGATGACTCAATCGACACATGTCTGGGAAAGCAAAAGTAAATAAAATTTAAAAGGTAAAAGAAAAAGAAAAGAAGGGAGGAATAGGAAAAGGAAAGAAGGGAAGGTGGGAGATGAAAAAAGAAGAAAAAAAGAAAAGCACACTTCAGAGACAGATCTAAGATTCAAGAGTTACACATTTACGTATCAGTTAGTTTGTAGGGCCTTCAGCATTGCCAATCAGCTGGACTGGGGGTGGGGCTTATGCAAATGTTCCTTTGTGGGGACAAAGGGGAAAATAGAGACTGTGGGTGAGGAAGAGAAAGGGGTAGTGGGAGGGAAGGAGAGAGGCTCATTTCTAACAGGAGTACATAAATTCAACTCTGCATAACTGACTGCCTTTATAAACTCAGTAGCTATTTGAAATCTACCCTTTGGTACTCTCTCCTTGGGTTAGGGGCAGAAAACTTTCTGAGATCTCAAGTGAAAGGCAGCAAAGCTGTGAACTTTGACCTGAAGCAGTTCCTCCCTCAGCCCCTGGTGGTTTTGGGTACGCAAGGCAAATGGCAACAATGACACGGATGTATCCAGATGGCATCCTCACACAAATGTGACAAATAAGCAAAGGTGGAAGGTCCTTGGAAGGCTGACACAGAGGAAGAGATGGGGGACAAGAGGGCCAGTGGTACCGCATGAGAGAATGGGTCTGGTCTTGGGGAAGGGGCTGCCAAAGCTCACATTAGGTGTCTACAAGTCACCTACTGTAAATTTTAAGAGAGAATGGAGGGAGATCTGACACTAAGGGATCTGGGGATGGAGAGATGAGTGAGCATGACTGATAAACTCAGGAAAATGTAGAGCTTTATCAGAGAGAAGGTAAGGGTCTCACTGACAGGTGTAGGAGCCAATCAATTGTGTGTGTGTGTGTGTGTGTGTGTGTGTGTGTGTTGTATGATTTGACTTCACAGCAACACCATGAGGTAAATAGTAAAAATATTCTCATCCACTTTTTATGATGATGAGAAATTAAGCGACTCACTCACAGTCCTAAGACGTTAAGCAACAACTTGGATTCCCAACACCTAGACTCCGTGTCTATTACATGCTCCTCTACAACATGCCGGTACTTGACAGAACTGATGTGGTGGTAAGTAGAGAAGTGAGAAAAATTAACACGTACTTCCCCCCACTGCTTGGCTTTCTAGTGGGTTGTTTTTTTCTCTTGTCTCCAAGGGTGGCAAGGCCTCAGGACTCTGCAGAGGGGCTCATGTGACAATTAGGCAGCTGCCTGGTCCCATCAGAGGGGGACAGCTAAAAACTCCCAAGGGCACACCTTGCCTCACGGTGTCCAAGGCCTTCAAGACCTCTGTTCCTGCATCCTCCATCAGCGGCCGAAAACCCCCTTGGGGAGACTTTCTTTTCTTTTATATGAGTTCCGAGGGCCCTGCTGAACAATTCAGACTGCACGGAATCCTTTGAATCCTTTGTGCACCCCACAGGATGCTCGCATATTTGTCACTCACTCAAAGAACAGTAAATCCTTCCAATGCGTCTTCTTGTTCTGTGTGTTTGTGTGTGTGTTTCAAGTTTCTCAGCTTTTTAGGGTAAGAGTATGACACATTCACCTCCAAACATGGAAGTGTCGCAGCGAGAGGCACTCTGAGAAAATGCATTTGAAAATGGCATTTGTTGGCTTGCTGGAGCCAAATACGGCCACCTCATCTCTTGCTTGAAACCCAAACAGGGTGACTGCCAGTCAGGGATTCCAACCAGCTGGTGGAATTGGCCTGCACAATCTGACAAAAGGGATCCCTTTTCCTCAACAGCAGCTTCTCCACCTCTTTCTCTCCCCTTTTTGCTCGAGAACGCACAGTTTTGCACTTGTCCTTCATACAAATAACTGGAGGGTGGGAATTATTCAGAAAGCTCATGTTCGACACCCCATCTGTTCATTTCTGACGGCAATATATAATGTAAGGCTATAAAAACTTGAAAAATAATGCAACATAAAAAGGGATTGACTCAGCTCCAAGAGGCCATAAATGGTAACAAATACCACTGGATGATTTATTTCATGCTGTAATCTTTACAGTAAGTCATCTTTCAGACATTTCCTTGTGACAGGTTTTAATAATATTAATGCCCAGAGCAATCCAAATCATCGCCAATAGACGTATTTATCAAGCTGCCAATCCGAGTAAATGAAATTCTATAAGCAATAATGTAACATGTTTAAAGGAAGCTAATAAAACAAGTCAGCAGAGAAATATTACTTCAAAGTATTCTCTCCCTCTAATCCAGTCCTGTATGTTATACAGCCAACATGCAAATCTTTCCATACTTGATTTATTGCTCCAAAAATACCAATGACCTTTTCCCCAAGCTTCTGTATATTCACTCTCACACATTCATAAAGCCTGCCGTGCATCCTGCCAGAGTTGCTGAACACTGGAGTGCTTAGCATTTATTGTTATGTTTGTCTTGCTTTTTACGCAGGTACTTGATTGGCAGCTGCAGTGGATAACATCTAAGTTTCCAAGCCTTATTAAAATGTAACAAATATCCGAGCCATAAACCCATCTTTGCAGGACCCATTCTAGGCAGGCCGTCCAGAATACTTGAGAAAGTGACTTGAGCAAAGTCCCGATGGTTCACTAGTTGCCAGGTAAATTTCACATGAGGGGAAAGCCAACCTGTGTTTTCCTTCAATCAGGTTTGCTTCGCTTTGCATTAATTATTTGTTATTCATGCAGATCACAGTACGCCAGCTGTTAAAGCATTTGGCATTTCAAATGCAGCTCAAGATCTGCTTCCTGCAGGAAGCCTTCCTTATTAATTTCACTCATTTTCTGATCTCTAGCGCAATAACTTCTGCTAATTAATGAGTCCATAAAAGCATAATGCACCTCAAAAGCACTCACCAAATAGTAGATGGAAATACAAAGTGTATCCATTTATTTGATCCATTCTACAATGAACTGATGCATCCTTTTCTCTTGCATATCACACATATGCTCCTTGGGGATAGATTTTTTTTTTTATTGTTTAATGGGCATCACAAGTGTTCACCATGACACTGTGTACCCTGCAGGGGCACGGAATTATACATATTTATATCTATATCTATGTCTATTATAGATCCTCTAATTGACATGATATTAGTTACATGTGTTTACTTACGATGATTATGGTTCCTATGTTTATATGGAGTAGATAATGGGAGTAGATCCCATTATCTGCACTTCCCTGCTTCTTTGAGAACTGCCTCATCCCCCACAAGTGGCCATGTTTGTTCCTGATGACTCTACTTCCTGCATATGATTGGGCAAGTCAGGAAACCTAATTTGAGCTGAGCAAATCACACCCTCTCTTCCTATAATCAGAAACTGGGATACTGGGAATCTTGTGACCTAGTTTATAGTATCAGAGCTGGGATGCGGCTTGAGGACAGGAGTAGCCAGATTCTGCAGAACAGGGATACAGAAGGCTTCTGTGCAGAGAATGAAGCCCACGACCCATTGGGGGTGCAGCTGGAGAGCACTGGCGCAGGGCACACAGGTTCCAACTTATTGGCTCCAGTCTCAATGGAAAACATGCAGTGCTTTCTCCCTTATAGTTTTGCCGTTCTGTGATTCCTTATTAGGTATTCTTTTTGTCTTTCTTTAGTTTAAAATAATTTCTGTTGTTTGCAAGTGATTGGACACTAATTACAATGTTTATTTTTCACTCATTCAGCTTTATAAAAGACCACATGAGAGACACACTTTGGTTTGAAAGGACTTCCTTCCTTGTAATGGGAAGCCACATTTTTATTGGATATGAATCAAATACAAAGCCCTTTGTAGCTTGGTAATCCAGAGTATTTTGAGTTGGGTTTTGGAGTGCCCTTAGAACAGAGTGGGATTTTCTTAGACAAATACAAGAAGGGAATCACATTCTAGGAATATGCACAGGTCCACGGCAGGAAAAGGAGAATGGTGCATATTTGGAGAAGTGGGAAAATATAATACTGTTTGAGCCCAAAGGAGTTTTCTGAGAGGCAGGGACCTTAGGATGAAGGGTATTATTAAGGATTTTGATCTCATTCCTAAAGGTATTGACAAACCACTGAAAGGAAACAGTACTGTAAAATTTTCATGTTTGATACCTCATTCTAAGTGCAATAGAGGAATGGATGAGGAAGGACAAGAGGAAATGGAAGGAGACAGGGTGGACCAACATTTTCACCAGTGGTCCAGGGAAAGAAGATGGTGGCTTGGGTTGGGATGAGGATTGGAGATGGAAAGGGTGGAGAGACTTAAAATATTTTTAGGAGTTAAACAGAGAAAATGAGACAAATGATTGACTCCAGGACAGAAACCTATCTCCCAACTTCCTGACCTGTTCCTCTTACCTCTCACCAGGGTTGCCAGCCCAGACATTGGCTACTGATAGATCTAGATTGGTTCACTGTTGGTTTTACTGTTTGTTTTGCCTTTGTTTTTGCCTACCTTAGAGTGTGTTCCTGAGTGCAGTGAAGAGACGCAGGTTATAAATCAGGCACTTGGGGAAAGTATTAATTTTAGAATTGTTTGCCCATTTGGTACAGTGAAATTGGTTCCAGAGTTGTTACTTTTCCTCCTTCTCCAATTCTTATTACTTCTTTTCAACTTCAGTGCTCCCGTCAATGATGTCTCGCCTTGTACACTGTGATTCTCAGAGTGAAAACAAGCCAGCCAGGGGTGGTATGAGAGTCACGGGTTGGGATACAGTTTGAAGAGGCCTCCCATCCCCTGAAAATTTTATTCTGTGCCCACATACATACAGCCACACTCCTGGGAATCACTGTGTTTATCTCTTCTCTCATCTTCTGTTATTTCCAGGCTTAGAAAAACATTACGATGAGATCCAGTAGTTAAAACAGTAAGATGAGGAAGAGTAAAGGGCGAGTACAAGAAGGAAAAAGAGCTGGTGACAGATGCCCAGATCTGGAGGTGGACCTGAGAATATCTGTCTAAAGAGTGAGAGACTGATGGGTTAGGAATGGTGTTCCTTTGCTTCTACTGACCTAACAAGGGAAATGTTCCAAGTGGGCAGGTAGGCTATGAAAGTCCCTCTGGAAGGAGGAATATAATCAGGGATGACAGAGATAATCTACTTATGTGGATTGTAAAAACGTTTCTCATGTGCTCTTCCTCCTGGTCCCAAATAACCTTTAAGATTTAGAGTCACCTGACATAGGCCCGTGACTTTGAAAAACAGATGAATGTAAACTCACCTAAGATGGTTTTTGCCTGTTTTGTTGAATAATATGTTCACCTTTCCCTCCTATAAATTAACTGTTAAAAAAAAAAAAAAGACAGCTAGAATCCATATAAAGAGGTCAGAAACTTTTGCCATTGGGTTCATTGATTTTTTTTTCTTTTTCCCTACCTCAGAGTTTGTTCCTGGGTGAGCTTAAGGGATGCACATGAAAATCAATGGCTTGGGATGGGGTGTGGGTGCTGAGAGTTGTTCCTGGAAGACTGAACTCATAGGCCAAGCAGATACTTGACCTGACTCTACAAATCCTTCCCAGTTATCTTCTCCCTCTGAGCCATCTCTAAGTATCTTAAAACTGGTTTCTGGTGTTGATCCACAAAATGGATTTCTCAAGGATTAAAACAGAAATAAAGTGAGAAAAAAAGGAAACATATCACCCACGGTCCTGGCAGCTCAATACCTACATGGTGAGTAAAAACTGAAATCAGGGACATTTAATTTAGAAAGGCCCAAGAATATTTGGACCTACCCTACAAACAGTGGAAAGCCAGGCACTAGGCTTGGCTGACTGTAAAATCTCACAGACTATTTCACTGGCAGCAAATCTAGCTAATCAGTATGAAAATGCTTTTCATAAAATATTATTTTAAGCGCTGGAAATATTAATGTGTTCTTACTTGTGGTAAATGCAAATATAAAAGTCTTAAACATAATAATCATATCAATCAATCAATAAAGACTGTGAACATTTTTATGTTGTTAGACCATCTACATTGTTCTCAGTTACTAAGACATACCTATGGTTTGAGATGCTACCCTAAATCAAAGTCTGTAACGTCTGCCACTCCCCATTTCCGGCTTCTCTAGATCTTCCTGTAAATATGTATACATGTAATGTATGTATACATAGGTGTGTATAAAGTATAAATGTATAAAGTAAATCATATGTATATATATATGCACAGACATATGTGATTTACTTTATTGATTGATTCTCATATAGCAACCCCAGAATCTTCCCCCAAAGAGTAATTTATCCACAATGTAGGCACAAGCAATTCTAAAAAATATGTATTAAAAATTTCTTCCATTATCTAAACTGAACATTTTACTGGAAGTTTGAGACTGAAAATGGCAGCTTCTCTCATACTTATAAATTGCTTTATGATTTTTTTTAACCAGCTTTTCCCCACTGGTACCTTAAACACAGATGAGATAAAATAATACCTACACTTCATTATGAGGAAACCAGAAAGCAGAGAGGCAGCAGCCTGTATGGGTTGAAAACAGCCTCCAGGCGAGGGCTAAGCCTTGCCTGATGGACAGAGGCTCCTGAGGCAGAGAAAGCCCAGCCGCCCAGCCTGTCAAGGGCCAGCCTAGCACCCTATGCCATCTCATCTGAGGGCGGAGCTGTGTTCCCAACATGATCCTGGGAGTGGAGGAAACTCTGGGTTTTACAATAAACATAAGGGGTTGTTTCTTGTCTTTACTAAAGGGTTCTCCACAGAAGTATGTATAATAATTTATTCATTTAGAACATAAAACAGAATAACACTGAGGGAAAAAAAAAGTATGTCATTTCCACATGTTTTAAGCAATATGACTATTGCTTAAAGACAGATGGGCTTATAAATAAAAACAAGAATGGTGGCTACTCGGCTTTTCTCGGGGCTTTGAGAACGGAGTGGGTTTTCAAGGAGCCAAGTTATTTAGTTTACGTTTTAGCATTATCTGCAGCGATATTTCAGAGTGAAATAAGTAAAATATCTGTTCCTTTTCACTTGGCAGCAGCAAAGATCTCAGGGAAAAAAAATAAATAAGAAATATGCAATCCCCACCCCCTGGTGTAATCCCAGGGTATGGAAACTCACTTCTCTTAAATACCTCCCTCTGGCATAATTGACTTTTCATATGCATTTTAATAATGGCATTTCAGCAGGTTGCAAGGGAATTTTTTTTTCTTCTGTTGTTGTTGTTGTAAATTATGGTTTGGAAAAAAAGTGTTATAAATCTAATTACATTTTAACTTATATTAACAAGTCAGCACAATCTTCCAGCATGTTTACCAAGCAATTCCAATATTTACAGCTGACCTAATTGGTTGTGGGGTAGAAGCAATGAACAGTATTTTATTGTCCTGAGAGCTGCGCATGTGCTGAAGACAGCTGCTGAGGCCTACGGCTACCCAGCGACCCTGAAGTTTTGCCTGCCTCGTGTTTGCTTTGCCATCCTTGTCAATTAGCTGAACAGAACAGGATGCGGGGAGGGAAAGGGAAGTGGGTCTCAGTGTAGGGAGAGGAGGAGTTTGGTAAAGATGCCTTTTTTCAATCCTCTCTTGACAAGAAAGATTTTCCAATTATTTGGGGACTGTTACAGACTCAAAATGAAACTGTTGTTGGCAAGTTTGGGTGAAAAGTTATAAATAACTGCATTAAAGTCAACAATGTGTTAGGTAAACATCTGACACTTGCTGAGTTGAGGACAATCATGGCCCTGCCCTTGACTTTCACTGTCTAAGCCACCGTGGTCTTTAGGAGCCCAGCACGGGACTAACATAGGCTGGAACTCTTATAGTCTTAGGTCTTTGGGGAAAGGGTTAAAAAAAGTAATTGTTCCACCTAGGCAAAGACCATATTGCTTCATGGGGAGACAGGGACTGGGTCTTCCTCTATTACTAAAGGTGAGTTCTGCAGCAGCTTTATCACCCCTCAGATTTAAATTGCAATGACATTTATCTCTAAGTCCTCTGTCTTTCCTACTCATACAACTGGTGGTAACACAAATGAAGAATGCTAATAAGTTTTTAGCAGAAAGCTGCTTTGAGGTGAGTCTCCAGTATGTGGGTTCAATTATTCTGTGGGACAGTCATGTCTCCTGTGTCCTGATAATTGCTAACATTTATTGAGTGTTTTACTCTTGCCTAGGAACCTGGCCAAGAATCTTACACTTAGTCTTCTCATCAGCTCTGTGA